>NC_052350.1:42608440-42746025 GCF_009727055.1 Benincasa hispida
GTAGTGTTTTTATCTTCTTACCTAACAAGTTTTCAACTTCAGCCTTATACTCCTTGAACTTGTCAAGGGCTTCAGACTTACGTTGCATTAGGTAAAGATACCCGTACCTTGAATAATCATCTATAAAAAAGATAAAATATTCATGCCCATCTCGAGGTCTAACATTCATTGGACCACAGAGGTCAGAATGTACAAGCTCAAAGGCTTCCTTGGCTCTATAACCTTTTCGAGTAAACGATTGTTTGGTCATCTTGCCTTCGAGGCATGATTCACACACCGACAAGGAGTATTCTTCTAAAATATTTAGAAGTACCCTTGTCACCAAATGATCAATCCTATTGAGGTTGATTTGACCTAACCTTAGTTTCCAAAGATGGGTGTTTTCCTTAGGAGAAACCTTTGGTCTTTTAGCTGTTGCCGCTGTACTGAACATTTCAGTGTGAAATAAGGATTTTATGACTAACAACCTTAGTACATATAAGTTACTTTCCATTTAACCAAAACCAATCTCCATTTCATTTTTGAAAACAAACACTTTATTCTAAGAAAAGGAGACGGTATAACCTTGTTCAATGAGACAAAAAACCGAGATTAAGTTCCTCTTGATATGAGGAACTACGAAAACATTATCCAGTAATAGATAACGTTTCTTGTCCAAAAATAACTTCAGTTTGCCTACAAGAAAAGTTGAAACAACCTCACCAGTACTGACTCGAAGAGTCATCTCTTCCTGTGGTAACGTTTGCCAGGAACTAAATCCTTGGTAAGAGGAACTAGCGTGATTAGTAGCACTCGAATCAAGGACCTGGCAGAATCATTATTCTCTACCAAACACGTCTCCAAGACCAATAAATCAGATCTACTGTTTTAGACATCCTCGTCTTTTGGAGAGTATTGGGATCAGTATCAGAACCTAAATAAGCTCAAAGTTCCATGTTAGGGAACACTTCTCTTCCATGAACTTCAACAGAGTTAGCAACACTTGCTTTCTCTTCCTGGAGTTTTTAGCAACACTTGCTTTCTCTTCCTGAAGTTTAACTTGGGAATTGACACTACTGGGTTTGTCATCCATCCCATTGTGCTTGAAAAGTAAGAACTGACGTTCAAACACATCTTGCAACGAGTCCATGATCTCGTGTACAATGACCATGTTTTTAACCCTTTTGACCAAAACATCAGGCATGCTAGCCAAAATGAGAAGTCGGGCCAATGAATTATCCTTCATTCATACCTCATATGCATTACAAACACTTCGCGGTGCATCAAGGGTCGGGACTTGAGGACATTCCTTAACCATGAAAAATTTGAGGTGGTTTACCACGAAATACGTTTTACAAGACTATTTTCACTGTATATGATTGGTCAAACTAGAGGCATTATAAGAAAATACAAACATGTTGCTGAAAACAAAAAATAAATTTACCTATGTTAGGATTTAAGCAAATACCTATTGAAAAAACAAACAATATCCAGTAAGGTTTAGCGAAACTAACATGTACCCAGTGTGACATCTAGTTTCACAATGATGCTTCAAAGGTTTAAGACAAAAGCCGCTGAAGGGAGGTCAATTATCCCTCCTTTGAATTGAGAAATTCTCAACTAGTCATAAATATTAGAACAACTCTTGCTTCTATAACAGCTAATCATCATTGATTTGGTCAAGAAATCATTAACTTACTTAACAATTTCCCATAAGTGTTACCTGTGATTTTAGACCCTAGAGTTCCGCCACAAGCAGCCAATCTGAAGGGAAAAAATCCGATTGAGACAAAAACTAAAGCAAACCTATCCATTTCTTGAGTTGACCTTGATCTTGACCAACTGCATAAAACCCATCCGAAAGGGGACGCTCCCAGGGTGCCACGAGGGAGTACATAATGATCTCACAGTGCGATCCAATAATAGAGACCGTAGGACATGTTGACACACACCCTTCACACACTTACTATAAATACTCTTTCCATCCACCTTGATATTGACTCATGCAAACATCATCAGAAGGGGGATGCTCCTAGGGCACCATGAGGCCAAGCATGAATCTCACGACGTGAACATTCAGGAGAAACGTGTTGGGATTGGTATCCTAATTCTCCCAGAGTATCGTTGTTTTGTAAAAATACACATTGTTCAATGAATAAAATAAGTGTTATTTAATTCTAGCATTTACTCATATCCAATAAAGTAAGCTCCTTAATTATCTTATGTGAACTTAAGCATGTATATGTGTTATACAAGTGGATCATGCCTTAAGTGATAACCTAAATTGGTCTGTAGTATAAGAATTAAGGTGGGATACCTGATCCTGGTGACACTACAGATATGGCCTGCTTTGTAGATGTTTGCAAGTGTTGTAAACTACTACAGATGGTAGATCCTGACCATTCATGTGGAGACGTGGAGCGGGGATGTCCTATATAAAGAGTTTGTATAAGGCCTAGACCACGAGATGACTAGACTCTATATATAATGCCATTGATACTAGAGACTTGCATCTCACCTAAACGACCATAGATGACACGACCTCAATCCTGAGTGTTTTGGGAACTTCTGCCTTTGAGGGCGGTCCTTTGATTAGTATGGGTGAGAGTGGCCAGATTGCCAACTCAACATGCTTACCTTTTTGGAGACTTGTCTGATCTAGGAGTTAAGAACTCAATCCACAAGATGGAATTCACTTGTTTCTCGAAGCAGGAATAAGTAGAGAGATTGCTCCCTTAAGGGCTGATTCCAGGGCTTGAACATAGTGGCCACAACTTCTCTTTGGAAGAGAAGACTCAGTCATAGTAGGATTATGACTTATGTTCATTAGAGGGATCAGTGGTACTTAAGAAGTTGATGTAACTACAGGGGCATAACGGTTATTGGCCCAACTGTACTTACGAGCGATCTGTGAAGGGTTGTCGCACTACTCATTGGTTAAGATGGACACATCATATATTTGTGGTAAGGAGAATTCAGCTGTCGGTCTTTAGTGGAGTGCCTGGTAGTTAATTGATGGTGGATCCCGTGACTAAAGAGATTAGCCAATTATTCACGTACCGTTGGAGCTTCGAGCTACAGGTCCATGAGGTGCCCTTGGTAGCTTGGATTCTGTTGAGGATCAGTTCTTGGTGTTGATTTGAAATGTTCAAATTGACAAGAGGTATTTTGATTATATATGATATAATCGGTATAATGTATGAGATACATCTAGTGAAGGATTGATGTAAATGAGATTTACATTACGTACCATGGAATAGAAAAAGAACTATGGTTTATATGTTTCATGAGATGAAATATTAAAACTATAGGTTATAAATATAGTATGATAAGTTGGTTATCATTTATGTTTATAATAATATTAATTATTGGATAATTAATTTTTTTCTTTTAAATAACCAAAGTAGTGGATGGTTATTGGATCATGGTAACCGTGAGTTTAAAAGGAATTTTTTTTTCCCTATTTTGTAAAGGAAGTTTTTAAAAATGATTGAAAAAGTATTTTGAGTTTTCTCTCCACGAAAATGAAACTCACGATGTTGTCAAGTAAATTCGGATTTACTAAACAATGGCTGGGTGAGCTAAACAATCGTGCAGTTACGAGCTAAATGATCGTGTAGTATTTACTAAACGATCACATAGTTTTGCTAGATGATCATTGGTCCAAGGTAAACGATCATGTAGTGTCTGTAGGCGACAGACCAAGCTAAATGATCACATAGCTTTTGCTAGACGATCGCATAGCTTTATCTAAACGATTAGGCATCAACCTATACGATAGGTTTCCGCCATCTCCCACTTGCCCGGTCATGTATGTGATCGTTGTTTCCTCCGTTTGTTTGCCTCATACTAAGTCCGAACAGAGCCCACCCTCTGGATTCTCACACCGAGAATACCAAGGTAGCCTTGCTGGTGGTATCAGACTCAACTCGACACCGTCAAGGTTTTCTAGAGGTCGTTTGTGGTGCGTTGGAGGTTGTTCGTGTTGCAGAGGAGTTCGTGACCGAGGAGATCGTTGAGGATGAGCGTGAAGTGTTCGTGCGATGTTGCGGTCGTGTAGATCAAGCATTCGAGGCTGCTATTGTTCGAGCATTCGTGCGCATCGGAGTGTGGAGACGCTACTGCATTTGTTCGTACAGTTTTTCCCTTTTACATTTGTTATTCATGCTGTAATTTCTGGAATTATTTATATAACCGTTTGTTTGAAGTCGACTGTAAATGATTTGTTCATTGATGATTGTAATTTTGAATATTCGTTCTTTCGCTGCTCATGGAAATCTCACTTCCGATTTCCTTCAAAACGTGAGTGGAATCATTGACATATCATATACATCTCTTCCTTCCACTGAGTATTTTATAACCTAGAGTTTAGTTTACTTAGAAAAAACATGGCTAAGAATTTTAACTAAGTGACTTTTTAGGTTTGCCCAAGAGTAACTTTTACCTTGGATAGTTAAACAACTTTTTATCATCATCCATTAAACTCTTTGAAGGAGTCTTTGTCCAATTGTCGCATGCTTTCAGAAAATCTATCTAATTCACCTTTCTAGGTAGGTTCCCAGGTAGGGGTTTTCCATTTTCGTCAGCTTAGGTACCCCAGCCTAGATAGAGCCCGCCTTATACAAAAGGTCCCTGATCGATAGATTTAATACAATTTTAATCTTTTATGGTAATCAATTTAATCCTATTAAACCGTTTTAAAAAGATTAAACTAGGTTACTAATCCTATTAGAACCTTTGAACTTAGGTTTATCTCAATCCAATTTTAAAACCCTTTTAAAACATGAGTTCACTCTAAGTCCGCATGCAACTCTTTCTTATCGATTTTAGTTCTAATTTCTATTGTAACACTTATAACAGAAACAATCAAAATTAAACACAATGCAAAGTAAACACATACAAGACATTCATAACGCTTTTAAAAACAGTCTAAGTGTCATGCTCTATGCATCGTTCATTTATTGCTACTTTTATATAACCCTTATATAAACAAGTAACGAACCAAGAAAAACATGCTTTCGTACACCCTTATACTATAACACTTATAATATAAAGATGATGCATGAATATGCTTACTGCATGCAAAATATAACTCTTACATTTTATGATGCATGCTCATGCTTTCTTGTAATTTCATCATGCCATATTATAACACTTATAATACATGATGCATGAATAATTGCACAACCTAAGGTGGGTTTCAAATCTATATGTCATACACTATGCCATATAAACCATATACATCTCATGTATATTAAGCAATTGTTGATGAACCGAGATAAATTGCCTTAAATCCTCAAAACTAAAGCTAACTATTACAAAAACAAAGAGTCTCCAGTTCAAATAAGTGAACCGGATCTTGAACCGTCCGGTCGAAGTTCGCGTCTCCACTGATCGTGTACGAAAACTTCCACACGATCGTCTACACGAAAGAGCAAACGCTTTACTCAATCGTTTACCTACGCTTCTAGAGCTAAACAATCGTGTACCTTTACTGTGCGATGAAGTATGAGGTACGCGATCGTGCAGCATGCTTCGCATAACGTAATCTCTTGTACGATCATCTAAACGACAATGATGAGGTGAAACACGATCATCTAAACTATCGCTGAGTGAGCGCCTTCGTATCGTATACTGCGTGATCGTGTACTCAGTAACTATGCGATGGGGCATGCTACCTACACGATTATTTAGCGTGCCCCTTTTTTTAAACTATGAGCATCATATGCTCCCACTCAATCGTTTACCTCCAGCGTCTATGTGATCGGGCAATCAATGCTATGCGATAGAGCAAACACTTTACCGCATCGTTTAGCTTAGCTAAACGATGGTTTAGTAAATATTACATGATCACATAGAAAAATCTTCACGATCGTTTAATTAATTCCCAACGATCATTTACCTGAGGCTACACGACACGAACAACTCTTGGTCTTCTTCTTTGCTGAGAACTGCATCTCCATGCTTCAAAACTTCATGATGAACGACTTGATTAACTCAAACACTTTGAATTACAGACTCAATTGCATGTTAATTATGCCAAAAAAACACAGGGTTCCTTACAAATTAATACTTTGGAATATAAAAAAAGCTTTAAACAAAGGCAATTAAACCCATAAACATTCATCAAAGCCATTCACAAATGCATTTAATAATTAAACACAATGCAGAAAACTCACCACGATGGTAAAAGAAGTTCAAAACAGAAGTAAAATTTAGAATATCAGAACAACCTGGCTCTAATATCAATTGAAGGAAATCAGACATGAGAATTTTCATGAGCAGCAAAATGATCGTTCCAAATTTCATTCGTATATGAAGAAGCAAAATTACAATCAAGAAATGGAAACATACAGACTATACAAAAAACGAAATTACAACATGTTTTACAATAGATCAAGGGATAAATTATACATACTTTTGAAGACTCATCTTCAACCTCTCTCGATCCGAACGCTCGTTCAATCAGCAAGACAAAAATCACGAACGCTCGAACACTACGACCGCTACACTACACGATCAACGTGACCATAAACACATGGATCTCCAAGATTACGAACACAGCGATCACCAAGATCACGAATACAACGAACGACCTCTAAAAACCTAGACTATGTCGAGTTAAGTAGGACACCATCATAATGGCTACCTTGGTATTCTCGGTGTGAGAATTCAGAAGTGTGGGCTCTGTGTGAACTTGGTTAGAGGATGAGACCGGAGGAAGAAAAATCATGTAATCGATTGAGTAAGTGGGAGATGACAAGATCTATCGTATAGACGATTCCCAATCGTTTAAAAAATTCACTACGATCGTTTAGTAAAAGCTCCATGATCGTTTAGCTATCGACCAGCTGAGTGCACTATCATGTAGTGTCACTCTACGATCGTATAGTCTCTCTTCAGCTATCGTTTAGTAAATCTCATTCACTTGATAGCCTTTCCGTGAGAACTCTTTCCCAGAATGGAAAATCTCAAATCATCAACTACCAACTTTAGGAAAACATTTTTCCTTTTATCTCACTGTTACCATGAAACTACTAATAACCTCCCACTTAATTGGTTATTAGAGAAAAAGATATAATTATCCAATAATTAATATTATTATAAATATATATGATAACTAGCTTACCATACCATATTTATAACCTATAGTTATAATATTTCATCTCACGAAACATATAAACCACAGTTCTTTTTCTATTTCATGGTACTTAATATAAATCTCATTTACATTAATCCTCCACTTGATGTATCTCATACATCACACCGATCATATCATATATAATCGAATTTTCTCTTGTCAATTTGAGCATTTCAAATCAATACCAAGAACTGATTCTTAACTTGAATCCATTGAGCTACCAAGGGGACCTTATGGACTTGTAGCTCGAAGCTCCAACGGTACGTGAATAACTAACTAAACTCTTTAGTCATGGGATCCACCATCTCTTAACTTTCGGGCACTCCACTAACTAAAGACCGATAGCTGAACTCTCTTTACTACAGATATATTATGTGTCCATATTAACCAATCAACAGGGCGATAACCCTTCACAGATCACTCGTAAGTACAGCTGGGCCAATAACCGTTATGCCCCTGTAATTATATCTAACTCCTTAAGTACCACTGATCCCTCTAATGAACATAAGTCCTAGTTCTACTATGACTAAGTCCAATTTTCCAAAGAGAAGCTGTGGACACTATGTTCAAGCCCCAGAATCAGCCCTTAAGGGAGCAATCTATCTACTTACCCCTGCTTCGTGGAAGGAGTGAATTCCATCTTATGTAACTGAGTTCCCAGATCCCAAATCAGACAAATTCCCAAAAAGATAGGCATATTGAGTTGACAATCTGGCCACTCTCACCCATACTAATCAAAGGACCGACTTCAAAAGCAGAAGTTCCCAAAACACTTAGGTTGAGGGCATGTCACCTATGGTCATTTAGGTGAGATGTAAGTTTCTAGTATGAACGACATTATATATAGAGACTAGTCATCTCGTGGTTCGGTCTTATACAGAATCTTTGTATAGGACACCCTCGCTCGCATGTCTCCACAAGAATGGTCAGAATCTACCATCTGTAGTAGCTCACAACACTTGCAAACCTCTACAAAGCGAGTCATATCCGTAGTGTCACCAGGATTAGGAATCCCTCCGTAATCTTTATACTACAGACCTATTTAAGTTATCACTTAAGGCATGATCCACTTATCTATCTCATATACATACGTAAGTTTACGTACAATAACCATGGAGCTTTGTTTATTCGGTATGAGTAAATGCCAGATAAAATAACTCTTATTTTATTCATAACAATGTGTATAAATTACAAACTACGAGACTCCAGGAGAATTAGGACACCAATCCCAACAGTTTTATGTGCTAGTTTATTGATTTGTATACTTATATATTATACACCCCACTAGCTTTTGGATAAATGGGAGATCGTTGGGGTTGGTGCCCTAAATCGTGTATGGTCTTGTAGTTTGTAATCATATTATACAAACATTTTATTTATTTAATAAAATATATGAGATTTTTTTTTTGACATTTAGTAGCATTAAACCCATAAACCAAGAAACGAACATCTAAGGTTATCTTATGTAGCTTAAATATGGATGTAGATGAAGGAACTCTCATTCAAGAGTACCTATGAGTGAAAGAAAGATCGTTCCAAACTCATTGTGATAGAATAAACGCATTCACAATCAAATAGACTAGATATGCATTTAATAACAAATTACAGGCATGCTTTGAAACTTTAATCAACAAAGAGAACGAAATACATACCAGTTGAAGAACCCTTCTTTACAGAAATCTCGCTCTTATCAAACGGACTGCACCTCTCGCTTTCGTTGAAATCATCCAAGCAATCATTCACTAAATCACGATTGTTTACCTATGAACGGACTCCTCACGAACTCGGCAGCATGGAAGACACTACCACTCTGAACCCTCAATATTCTCGAAGTGAGAATCTAGGATGTGCGTGCTCTGTTGGATTTGGTTGAGTGAAGGAGGAAAGCACAATCGTTTACCACGACCAAGCAAGTGAGAGATATCGGGTGTCTATCGTATAGATGATGCTTGATCGTTTAGGTAGAGATACACGATCGTTTCGTAAAAAGGGGCCCGATCATATAGACGATTGTTTAGTAAACGCTTGGGCGCACGATCGCATAGAAAAAAGCAAGACAATTGTTTAATAAAACCTATGTGATCGTTTAGTAAACCGCGTGCATGTATATAATCGTTTAGAAACTTATGAGCTGTCATGTATGCTCTTGGTTTGCTATGTGATAAGCAGTATACATAATATATGAGCGAATGTCTGAGTTTTGTAAAATGAAAATAATTTTCATTTTATCCTTCAGTTATGAAAATTGAATGCAACCTCCCATTATCTCATACGGTTATGGAGAAAAAGCCACCACAATTATCCTATAATTGTTAAATAAAAAAATAAATATAATCATATTATATTTATAACCTATAATTTAATATCACATCAAATGTGACATATAAACCATAGTCTTTTTCTCCCCTACTAGATAGCGTTCATAGAAACAAACACTCTGTTTTCCGTCGGATCATAAAAGTAACCCCTTCGTGTACCTTTGGGGTAGCCTATGAAAAGGCACAACCTCGATCGTGGTTTCAATTTCTTTGAATTAGCCTCAAGCACATATGCTGGGTAACCTCATATGTGAAAGTGACGTAAACTAGCTTTATGCACATTCACAACTCCAGAGGTGTTATCGCAACACTCTTGGAAGGAACATAGTTGAGTATATACACTGCAGTCTTCGCTGCAAAAACCCCAAAACAAGTCCGATAAAGAAGCGTAACTTATTATCGATCGAACCATGTCCAACAGGGTTTTGTTTCTCCTCTCCGTTACACCATTCTCCTGAGGTGTACCCGGCGCTGAGAGTTGGGAAATGATTCCATGTTCTATCAAATAGTTCTGGAACCCCAAATCCAAAAACTCTCAACCTTGATCTGATCGAAGTGTCTTAATCCATCTATCCAATGCATTTTCAACTTCAGCCTTGAAGTCTCTGAACTTTTCAAAGGATTCAGACTTCCGTTTCATCAAATAAACATACCTATACCAAGAGTAATCATTAGTAAAGGTGATGAAATGCTCAGAGGTCAGAATGTACTAACTCTAGAGGCTCTTTGGCTCGATAACCTTTTCCAGTAAAATGTATTTTAGTCATCTTGCCCTTAAGGCATGATTCACACACCGGTAAATAATTTTCTTCTAACTCACTTAGAAGTCCATTCTTCATCAACCTTTCAATCATATTGAGATTGATGTGCCTTAATCAAAGGTTCCAAAGTTGGGCATTTTCTTTTGGAGAAACCCGTTGACGTTTATTTTGAGTCATGACAGTTTTGAACATCTCTATGTTATGGAGGAAACTCGTTGCTAACAGCCTTAGCACATACGAGTTATTTTCCAGATATGCTGTATAGATTTCTACTCCATCTTTATGAATAGACACTTTATTCAAATTAAATTGAAGAGTATATTTACACTGCAACAAGCATATTACAGAAATTAAGTTCCTTTTCAACTTAGGAACTACAAATACATCATGTAATACAAGAAATTTCTTCAGTAAAGTCAACTAGACTCCTCCTATTGCCACAGTTGAGATGACGTGCTCGATTCCTACTCACATCGTCATCTCACTAGCCTCCAGCTGTCGCTTGGATCTAATCCCCTGAAAAGAAGAACAAACATGATTAGTGGCACTCATATCAATAATCCAGGCAGAACCATCATTCTCTACTAAGTAAGTTTCCAAAACTAGTAAATTATATTTACCTTGTTTTGACTTAGCCTTGGCCTTAGCCTTGGCCGCCTTCTTCTCCTTAAGCTAGTGAGGAAAATTCCTTTTCCAGTGTCCATCCTAATTGTAGTGGAAACACTTTTTCTTGTCAACCAGCACCGAACGCCTATTCCATTGGGCGACATGCTATGGGTTGGCAGGTACCTTCCCCTTCCTCTTACCACCCTTCTTCTTCTTCCACTTTCCAGTGAAAGAAGTAGAAGGTGTAGACTTCGTTCCAGAGGTCGAACCTCGATGGAACTTCTTTGAAGACGAGGCAACATTTGCCTTACCTCCCCGCTTCTCCTTACTTTTCAGTAAGGATTGGAATGTCTGCAACTCGTTGAGGAGAGTTGTAAGGGTATAGTCCACTTTGTTCAGAATCACATTCCTGGCAAAGTGTAGGAAGCTATCCGGCAATAAATACAGGATTATGCTAACCTGGCTGCCCTCATCGATCCGAGACTTATTCATCTCCGCCACATTGAAGTGTACCATCATATTAAGCTCGTGTTCACGAACAGAGGTGCCTTCCTCCATTTTGGAGTTAAAGATGCTTTTAAGAGCCTCGTGTTTGAGTTGTCCAAACGATTGACCAAACATCCCCCACAGGGACTCCATGATCTCATGCGTTGAGACCATGGGCTCATGCTTTTTGTCCAAAACATCGTTAAGACTGACTAAGATATAGGCTCAGGCCTTCTCATTCGCTCATGTCCAAAAGTTATAAGCCTCCCGAACATTTCGAGCGGTGTTAGGAGGTGGAATAAAAGGACGCTCCTCTGTAAGAACGAACATGAGATCATCGATGATAAGTATTGTTATGATTGTGTGTTTCCAACTAGCGTAATTCTCATCAGTCAGTTTGTCGGCACTAAGTAGAGCTATTGTGGCAGTAGACATTTAAAAATGTTGTTGAAAATAGAACAAACTTTAATAAGTCTATGCTTTAACCATATTTTAACACTAATTTTAGTTTTAGCAAAATAGTTTCCAAGTACCCTAAGTGAAAGACTTCTATTTTGCAATGATGCCCCAACGAGGTAGGACAAACGTCACTAGTGGGGTGATCAGATGCCCCTTCACTAGGATGACACACTCTCAACCATTAGACAGAACCAACTTTTGGAACTACACCTAACAGTCACCATTTGTTCAGTCCAGAACTATTAACCCTTAACAATTCCACGAAAGTGTAAACCCTCGTTTTCGGCCCTAGAGTCCCGCCCTAATGTGCCCACCATAGGGAAAAAGCAGATTAAGACAAGAGACTAAACAACCTTATCCTATACAGGAGATCAAATAAAGAATTTTGCAAAACGGCCATCCTATAGAGGGACACTTCTAGGGTGCCTCGAGGCGATGCACATAAACTTTATCCAACCAAACGAGAGAGACCGTGGGATATGCTGTCGCACGTCTCGCTCCCACTTACTATGAACATTCTCTCCATCCACCTTGATATTGACCTATCCAAACACCATCCTTTANCCAAGGTGCCTCGAGGCGATGCACATAAATTTTATTTAATCCAATTAGAGAGATTGTGGGATATGCTGTCGCACGTCTCGCTCCCACTTACTATGAACATTCTCTCCATCCACCTTGATATTGACCTATCCAAACACCATCCTTTAGGGAAACACTCTCAGGGTACCACGAGGCCGAGGATAGATCTCACGGTGTGGAGAATAAAGGAGAAACGCGAGAGGTTTAAATGAAGTATCAGATACCCCAAGTACCTCCCATTGAATATTCTACCTAGGGGTTCATTGACTTAAATCATCCGACTATTGATTTCAATCTAAGTCAGTTTAATTTGCTAAAAAACAACTATTGTCTTTGAAATTAAACAAGTTCAAGTAGTCACATTAAACTCTTTAATGGACTATCCTCAAATTTGCATGCATGCATCAAATCTATCTAATTCACCTTTCCAGGTTGGTTCCCAGGTAGGGGTGTTTCGTTTCTATCACCTTAGATATCCCAGCCTAGATAGAGCCCACCTTAGACAAAATGTCCCTTATAGATAGATTTGCTATACTTTAATCTTTTATTAGTCAATTTAATCCTATTAAACTGATTACAAGATTAAAGCCTAGGTTGCTAATCTTATTAGAACCGTGATCTTAGGGCTATCTTCACCAAGTTTTAAAACACATTTAAGACCATGATTCAAACCTAAGTTCACATGAATGTCTTTCTTATAGATTTTAGTTCTAATTTTCTTATAACACTTATAAAAGAAACAACTAAAACGATACACATTGCCACACAACTAGGTATTTATAACACTTATAAATTTAATCTATGTATCATGCTTCATGCAATGTCCGTTCATTACTATACATAACTTTTATATACATGTAACAAACCAAGCAAACATGCTTCCATAAACCCTTATACTATAACACTTATAATATAAAAATGATGCATGTCTATGCTTTATGTGTGCATAAATATAACTTTTATATTATATGATACATGAGCATACTCTTATGTAATTTAAATTATGCTTCTCTAAATCATAACACTTACAATAAAGAGATGATGCATGACCATTGCATAACCTAAGGTGGGATTTCTTATATATGGCATACCATATGACATATAAATAAACATACATCCTATGTAAATTCACAAAGATTAATGGACCGGGATGAACCGCCTAAAAAATCAAAAATAAAAATTCTATTTATTACATATTAGATTGAGCAAATCAGTTCACAGGCGAACCGAGTCTTAAACCACTCGGGTGAAACTCCCATCGTTTAGTAAATGCAGCCGGGTATACACGATCGTTTAATTACGATCGAGTACCAATAACTATGCGATGAAGCATGAGGTACCTGATCGTTTAGCGCACAAGACAAAACACGCGAGTTCTAAACGATCGTTTAGGCGATGACATTGTTGTGAAGCACGATTGACTAGATGATCATATAACAAACGCTTAAGTAAACATTTTACTCTGCGATTGTGTAGTCAGAAACTAAGCGATGAAACTTGCTGAGTTACATGATCGTTTAGTGCGCGTGCGTCAACCTACTCCCGAGTATTTGATACTCTATGATTGTTTGCCCTATCATTTACACGAATCGACCAACACTTGGTTGTCTTCATCCTCGAAGAACAACAATTCTTTGTCTCGAAGCTTTATCACGTACAACTCATAGAGACTCAAACAATTTGAATTTACAGACTCGATAGCAAGTTAATACACCCAAAAACATAGGGGCTTTTACAATTAACTTCGAATGTAAAAGAATTTAAACAACCAGAGGCTTTATCCCAAAAAACTCCATTAATCCACATCCACAAAACCATTTAACGCTTAAACAGAATGTAGACATGCTTCACCCACCAAGAAAGTAAATGCTATTCTTTGCATCAATGAATTTGGAATATCAGAATCTGGCTCTGATACCAATTGAAGGAACTCTTATTCAAGAGTACCTCTGAGCGGAAGCAAGATCGTTCGAAACTCATTGTGAAAGAATAAATGCATTCAAAATCAAATAGACTAGATATGTATTTAATAATAAATTACAGGCATGCTTTGAAACTTTAATCAACAAAGAGAACGAAATACATACCAGTTGAAGAACCCTTCTTCACAAAAATCTTGCTCTCGTCAAATGGACTGCACCTCTCGCTCTCACTGAGATCATCTAAGAAATGGTTCACCAAATCATGGTCGTCTACCCACGAATAGACTCCTCACGAACTCGATAGCAAGGAAGACACTACCACTCGGAACCCTCGATATTCTTGGAGTGAGAATCTTGGAGGTGTGGGCTCTGTTGGATTTGGTTGAGGGAAGAAGAAAAGCACAATCGTTTACCACGACCAAGCAAGTGGGAGATATCGAGTGTTTATTGTATAGACGATGTTTGATAGTTTAGGTAGAGGTACACGATCGTTTAGTAAAAAAAGGTGCGATTGTATAGATGATTGTTTAGTAAACGCTCGGGCACACGATTGCATAGGAAAAAGAAAGATGATCGTTTAGTAAAACCTATGCGATCTTGTAGTAAACCGCACGCATGTATATGATCATTTAGAAGCTTTTGAGCTATCGTGTATGCTCTCAGTTTGCTATGCGATAGGCAGTTCACAATACGTGAGTTAATGTCTGATTTTTGCAAAATGAAAATAATTTTAATTTTATCCTTCAGTTACGAAAACTGAATGCAACCTCCCATTATCTCATACGGTTACGGAGAAAAAGCCGCCACAATTATCCCATAATTGTTAAATCAAAAAATAAATATAATCATATTATATTTATAACCTATAGTTTAATATCACATCAAATGCAACATATAAACCATAGTCTTTTTCTCCTCTACTAGATATAAATCATATTTATACCATTTTCCTCCAATTTATGTATCTCATACATTATGTCAACTATAACATATATAATAGACCAGTTCAATCATACCATACATAATCAAACTCTCTCTTGTCAATTTGAACACTTCAAGCTAACCCAAAAACTGATTATCAACTTGCATCCATTGAGCTACCAAGGGGACCTTATGGACCTATGACTCAAAGCTCCAACAGTATGTGAATAGCTAACTAAACTCTTTAGCCACGTGGTCCACCATCCATTAACTGCCACACATTCCACTAAAAACCGACAACTGCACTCTTCTCACCACAGATATATTTCTGTGTCCATCGGTTATAACCAATCAACAATACGATAACCCTTCACAGATGATCGTAAGTACAGCTGGGCCAATTTACCATTTTGCCCCTGTAGTTACATCTAACTCCTTAAGTACCACTGATCCCTTTAGTGAACAATACAACATAGCCCTACTATGTGTAGACACCTTTCGAGCTATAAGAAGGTGTATGATGTCACATCGTTCAAGCCCTGGAATTAGCCCTTAAGGGAGCAATCTATCTACTTACTCCTGCTTCAGGGAAGAAGTGAATTCCATCTTGTGTAGCTGAGTTCCCAGCTCCCAAATCAGAAAAATCCTTAAAGTGGTAAGTTTGAGTCGGGAATCTGGCCACTCATGTAAATCAAAGGACCACCCTCAATAGCAGGAGTTCCCAACTCACTCAGGATTGAGGTCATGTTACCTATGGTCATCCTAGTGAAGTGAAGTCTCTGTCATGTACGGCGTTATATAACGAGACTATAATACTTCATGGTTCGATCTTATACAAACTTCTTTGTATAGGATGCTATAGCTCGCATCTGTCTCTTATACACATCTAGATGTGTATAAGAGACAGGTCATGTACGACGTTATATAACGAGACTATAATACTTCATGGTTCGATCTTATACAAACTTCTTTGTATAGGATGACCCCGCTCGCATGTCTCTGTCTCTTATACACATCTAGATGTGTATAAGAGACAGCGTTTGTTCAAAACTGTGTTTATAAACTACAGGACCCAACGAGAGTTTAGGGCATCATCCCCAACAGTAGAGACATACAGGTGGATCATGTTTAAGTGATAACCTAAATGGTTTGTAGTAGATGGATAAGGCTGGATATCTTATCTTGGTGACACTACGGGTACGACCCGCTTTGTAGATATTACAATTGTTGTAAATTGCTACTAATGATCTGATCCTGATCATTCATGTAGAGACATGTGAGCGGGGGTATTATATACAAAGGAGTTTGTATAAGACCGGACCACGAAATGACTAGTCTCATTATATAACACCATTCACAATTGAGACTTAAATTTCATCAAAATGACCATAGGTGACATCCTAAAAGAGTTATGAACTCCTATCTATGATGGCGGTCCTTTGATTTGTATAGGTAAGAGTGGTCAGATCGTCAGTTCAACATGCCTACCATTTTGGGGTCTCGTCTGATTGGAGAGTTGAGAACATAGCCACATAAGATGAAATTCACTCCTTCCCCGAGGTTGGGGTAAGTAGATAAATTGCTTATGTAGGAGTTGACTTCGAGGCTTGAATAATGTGGTGTCATACCCTCTCCTGGCCTAAGAGGGGTTTGGTCATAGTTGGATTATGATTTGTTGTTCATTAGAGGGATCAATGGTACTTAAGGAGTTAGATGTAACTATAAGGGGAAAATGGTAATTTTGGCTTAGCTGTACTTACGAGCAATTTGTGAAGGGTCATCGCACTGTTGACTGATTTTATCCAATAGACATAGAAATATATCTGTAGTGCGAAGAGTGCAGCTGTCGGAGTTTAGTGGAGTGCTCAACAGTTAGTGGATGTTGAATAATATAATTGAATAATATAATTAAAGAAGTCTAATTAATTATTCAAGTACCATTGAAGCTTCAAGCAATAGGTCTATGAGGGTCAATAGGGATTAAATGAGAATCAATTTTGGATCAATTTGAATTGTTCAAATTAATTGAGGGAATTAATTATATGTGATATAACTAATTTAATTTAATTATATATGATATAATTACTATAATTTATTTGATACATTATAAAGTTTATTTGAGAGGAAATAAATATTTGAATATAATTCAAATATTAATTATGTAAATTGGATTCATATAATTAAATTCAATATAAATGAAATTTATATTAAATATCGTTGTTGAGAGAATTAAATCTATAGGTTATATTGTATGTGATACAAAATTAAACCATAGGTTATATGTTATATAATATAATTATATACATATATATATTCATATTTTAAGTTGGTTATTATATATATATATCTTAAAATTAAAATTAAGTTATTGTAATGTTTGAATTTTGTTTAGGAAGGAAATAACTTCCACATAAAAGTTCTGATGAATTTTTTTCCCAATCTCTTTTATTCTCTCTCAATTCTCCCTTCCCTCTCCAAAAATCACATAGTCCACAAACTCCTGTGATTCTCATCCCAGAGAATATAAAAGGCTCTAATTGGTGGTCTTTGAATTAGGATTTCGAGTTCCTGTGACCATTTGGAAATCATTTTGATCGTGATTGTTCTAGATCGAAGAGGATTCACGTGAAGAAAAGGTTCTTCAAAGGTAAGGGTTTCTTTAAACCTTAATTCTCTTCTCTTTTTCATGATTAGCATGTTGTAAATTTTTCCTTTTGTTGCATAATGATTATGTAAAATTACGCGTTCTATAAAACTGGGATTTGGCTCTGATTCCCGCTTTTGCTCAATGACCTTCACTGGTTCCTTTAATTGTTTATATCGGTTATATCCATGGACACAAGTTGTCCTACAGTGCATAAGAGTCCACATGTTTCCTATTACTTTTATTGTTATCTGTGTCAAACCATCTACATTTCAACAAGAAAATGCGTCTTCTGTTCGCATATTGGAAATCTAATACTTCATCTACAACACCGTAGAAATTGTTATCCACACTTGTGTTCTCACTGATCTCCCTGGCCACTAGGACCCCATTATTTTGTGTAGCTCGACGATTATCACGCTCTACAGTGTGAAACCATACCCCATTAACAATGCATCCATTGTAAGAGCGCACCTCAGACGAAGGTCCAATTACAAGTGAAAAGAAATCATCGGAGATATCTTCTCTCTCACGCCGTTGTAGAACCTGATAATTACTTATACATTAAAAATGAATACGAAAAATGAATCATCCCTCAACTGTTGCCTACAAAATGACTATGTATACCTGAGATTTGAACCAATCGGGAAATTTGCGTTGATGTTTTATATATAAGTCAGAGGCGCTTTGAGCTTCACGACAAATTAACCTCAAATGTTGCCTACAAAATTGATCATTTAGCTATTATATCAAAGGAGATACCCTAGAATTTAGAAAAAGAAAAAGTTTGAAATGTACTTGTGATATTCTGTTATTTCTTTACAATTGTTGAGAATGTACCAATGTGCAATACGCTTTTCCTCCGCTGATAGTGTCTGTAAAGTTGACGCCCCTTATGGTCGTACCCTCTGCCTAAATAATTCAAATTCACCAAATATCTCGTGATCGGGAATGTTATCATCATTTCGTTCATCTCTATTGAATCTTGTTTCAATCTCACTTAGATATCACGAGCAGAAGTTCCATGATTCATTCATTGCATATGCTTCCGCTATAGACCCCTTGGGACATGCTTTGTTCCGTACAAATTGTTTTAATGTTTGTAAACTTCTTTCAATAGGATACGTCCAACTGTAACTAACTGGACCCACCACTTTTGTTTCATATGGTAGATGAACAGCAAGGTGTACCATTACATCGAAAAAGGCAGGTGGGAATATTCTCTCCAATTTACAAAGTATGACTATGATGTCTGTTTGTAGTCTGTTCAAATCACTTACACATATTGTCTTTGCACATAAGTCGCGAAAGAATGTACATAACTCAACAATAGCAGTGGATACGTTCTTTGGTAGGTATGCTCGAATACCAATAGGAAGTAGTCCGTGAAGCAACACATGACAGTCGTGTATTTTCAGCCCTGATATTTTTCCATCTTTTTCATTGACACATCATGATATGGTAGATACGAATCCATCAAGGAATTTCACTGATTTCAAATACTTACAAAACGAAATCCGTTCACCATTTGTTAATGTGTATGCTGCGTGTGGTTTACAAATCTGTTCTCGACCTGTATCAAGTGTAGGTCCTTTCTTATCTTCAAATCTTGTAAGTCTAATCGAGCGTTCGTTGTATCCTTTGTCTTTCCTTCAATATTTAACAATGTGCCCACCAAATTGTCGCATATGTTTTTTTCAATATGCATTACATCCAATTTATGAATAGTCTGGACTAATATGAAAGTTGGAAAAAAAATACTTTTTTTAGTCCAGTTTAGAATTCACTTTCTTTTTTTATCTTGATTCGATGGATGTTTGCTAAGCATAGAAAAGTTTAGCGTATTTATTTGTTGTCATATCTCTTCTCCATTCATTACGACTGGTGAAGGTCTACATTCAACTTTTCCATCATGTTGTCTACTTCGACGCTAACTACGATTCTCCAGAAGATAACATCGATGTCCCATAAAAGATATTTTCCCTCTTATCCCAAAGGACGAGTTATGTTCTTTGCATATTGAACATGCTTGATAATCTTTTGTACTCCACCCAGATAAGTCACCGTACGCAGGGAAGTCATTAATCGTCCATAATAAGGTAGCATATAGTTGAAAAAACTCACCAGTAACAGAATCATAAGTTCGCACACCAATTGTCCACAACTCTTTCAACTCTTCAATCAACGGTTGCAAGTAAACATCAATTTATTTTCCAAGAGATTTTGGACCAGGTATGAGCAAAGACATGAAGAAGTTTATTTCCTTCATGCATTTCGAAGGGGGCAAATTATAAGAAATTATCACCACAGGCCACATACTATAAGAAGTGCTATATTTTCAAACGGATTGAAGCCACCTGAAGCTAATCCCAAATGAACATTTCGAGGATCTAAAGCGAAATGAGGGAATTCATAATCAAAATGTTTCCACCCCTCTGCATCAGCTGGATGTTGCAATACATCATCCGTTTCAACTCGCTTATCTTTATGCCATCTCATGTTAGAAGCGCCTTCTTTTGATGCAAACAATCATTTTAATCTCGGTATCAATGGAAAATGACGCAATACCTTATGTGGTATTTTTTTAACCTTGCCATCATTAACTTTGTACTGAGACTCACCACAAATAGGGCATTGTTGCAAATCTGTAAACTCTTTCCAATACAATACACAATCATATTTGCATGCATGAATAGACTCATAACCTAGGCCTAAATCACGCAATTTTTGCTTGGCTTCATAAAAGGAAGTAGGTATAGAGGTGCCAGCTGGAAACGCTACTTTTAACAATTCCAACAACATGTCAAATGATTTGTTACTCCAGCCGTTCAGAACTTTGATATGCATCAACTTCACTAAAAAGTTTAAGGATGAAAATTGCAAACACCCAGGGTATAATTCACTACGTGCTTTGGTCATTAAATCCTCGAATAAATTCGTGGTATCTATTTCTTGACCATTAAAGGAAATTTCATTATTCTCAATCCTTCAATCATTTGCATTTTCGTTTCAATTGGAACTTGTAAATCGTTTATAAGATTCAACATCTCATTTTTTTCAACAACATTACTCTCTATACTATCTACTTCAACATCCTGTATTGAATGACTTGTATGACTTCTAGATAAGTTTACTGGCTCTCCATGATATACCCATTCACAATATGAGGGAGATATTCCATATATTAATAGATGTCGTTCCACAATATCTATCTTTTCCCAAATTGAATTCATACAATTCTTGCATGGACATCTTATTCGTCTGGAATCATTAACATGAAACTTTACCATATCTAAGAACTGTAATACTCCATCTCTATACTCCACTGATAACTTATTCCTTAGTTTAATCCATTCTTTATTCATCCTTAAAAATAAATATTTTCTGACCAACTTGTAATCCAAAACAATAACCTGGATTAGAGGACAAAGTACAAAGTATTATTAAGCATTGAGTTTCATAATTTTCATTTCTTAAGGAAAAATAAACACATAGGTCCCTAGACCGCTTAAATTGTCTTAACAACTTTCAAATGTTTTATTTAGTACGTCTTCAAGCTTTCAATTTTATGTCTAATATAGGCCTTTCATCTATTCAACATCTTCTAAAATTTTCAAGCCTATTGGACACAAAATTTAAAGTTCAATTTTCTATTAGACACAAAATTTAGTTTTATGTCTAGTAGATTCTTTAAACTTTTTTAAAATATTAAATGCGTTATGTACCAAATTGGAGGTTTAAAGATTTATTTTATGTTTTTTAGATTAATATAGGCCTTTCATTTATTCAACATCTTCGAAATGTTAAAAATTTCAGATAAGATTTTAATGGGTATAATATTGATGGGCATGATTTGTACAACAATTTTAAAAAATTAACAAAAGCAAATACAATATTTAACACATTTTAATGGGCATTTCACATATGATTTAAATAAATATACAAGATAAAATAAAATGAGAAAATTACCGGTGAGGAGACGACGGCGGCGTTGGGCAGTTGACCTAATATACGGCGGCGGCAAAAATTGATGGAATAAAAGGTTGAAATGGAAGAAAAATTTTATAGGAAAAATGGAAAGTGTAAAAGGATGGAAGAAAAGGGAAAATGGAACAAAAATTTGATTGAAAAAATGGAAGAAAAGTTGGATGGGAAAAATGGAGAAAATGAGAGTTAAAGTGTAAAATGATGATAAAATGGGGAGAGGGAGGAAGAATGGTAAAGAAAAAGGAGGAAAATGGTAGAAAGAGGAAAAAATTTGAGAGGGAGAGGAAGACAAACGGGCGGCGGCGGTGGGGGACTAGGGATTTTTGAGAGAGAGAGATAAAAATTTTTGGGGGAGTGGGGAACAAGAAGGAGTTTTGTTTTAAACCAGACCCCTATAGGCATTGGGAGATCCGAGAACTCTCGACGATTAACACCCGACATCGGGAGTTCCCGATGCCGCTTTAATGCGTCGGGAGTTCCTCGGGAACTCCCGAGAACCTTTATGGTGTCGGGAGTTCTCGAGGATTTCCCGATGGTCCTTTACTTCGTCGAGAGAGACCCAGGAACTCCTGACGATCCTTTACTTCGTCGGGAGAGACCGTCTCTCCCGACGACCTAACTCCCTACGTATTAAAATGGCGTTGGGAGTTCCCGTTTTTCTTGTAGTGTATGGGTCTATAGTGGTTTGCCTTGTAGTTAATGAATGAATGTTAATTTAATTAAAGAGTTTAATTAATCAATCTTGGATCATTGGAGCTTATGATCTGTAGGTCCATAAGGTCCACTTGTTAGCTCACGATGGACCAATAAGGATCAAATATATTGAAAGAAAATTTGAAAGGTTCAAATTTATGAGGAAAAATATTATATGTATTGGATACAATTAATTACATAATTTATTATAAAATTTATTTGAATGAGATTCAAATTATAACCTTATAAAATATGGAGAATTAATTTATTTGAATATGATTAAAAATATTAATTATTTATTTGGATTAGATCCATATAAATAAATAAATTATTTAATTTGAATAAGATTCAAATTAAATAGACATTGGAACAATTAATTTATTTAAATATGATTTAAATAATTAATTATTTAATTTGAATGAGATTCAAATTATAACCTTATAAAATATGGAGAATTAATTTATTTGAATATGATTAAAAATATTAATTATTTATTTGGATTAGATCCATATAAATAAATAAATTATTTAATTTGAATAAGATTCAAATTAAATAGACATTGGAACAATTAATTTATTTAAATATGATTTAAATAATTAATTATTTAATTTGAATGAGATTCAAATTAGAGAGAATCTGCAGAAAATAAATATTTAAATATTTTAAACCTTTCAATACGAGATATTAAATGAGAAGATATTTTATTGAATATTTAATTTAAAATATCTGTAGAGGGATTGTCTTAATAGAATTAGGAGTGATAGATTTATAAATATGGCCCTAGAGAGACCTGGGACACACTTACATTTTTTACACTCTACAAAATAATCTCTATAATTATTCCGCAAAGATTTCTCTACCAAGAAAACTCTCCCAAGAGAATTCTCCAATTTTTAGAAAAGGTTATCTAAAAAAATTCTTCTTCTATATTCCCTCTCATCTTTCAAGAGCAGTTTCCATAAGCCGGATCCTTATTAGAGTTATAACAAGGAAGATCTCGTGCAATAGGAAGACTTCGAGGAGAAGATTACTAATTTGAGGAGAAGATTTTGCTGCATTATTGATCAGCAAAGGTATGTTGCTTAACTTTTTTCTTGATTATTTGTATTTTTAATTCATTCAAGAAATCAAATAATGCAATCATACGCTTCCATCAAGATTTCAATTTCCTTCAAGTTTGTGGGGACAACTTTTACTTCTAGAAGCCATTCAAGGCAAGTAAGAAGGACATATCTAGGTCACAAGGGATGTAGAGGAATGCTGATACTATTAGGTGTAGAATCCAAATTATGAATTCTAGTTCGAATCTTGGGTCTGGGGCATTACAGTTAGTATTAGAGAGAAACCTCTCCTAGTAAGATGACGAACTATGCGGAAGCTGGTGGGCATGTAACAACCTGAGTTTAGGAGGGGGCCTCTCCTAGTAAGATGTAGTTCGTAGACGAACCAAGCATAAGCTATTTTTTTTTTTTAAATAGATAAAAGTGATTTTAATCATTTCAAAATTACTCCAATTATATGGCTTAACCAAAAAAAAAAAATTTGGAAATAGACAACACCTAAAAGCCAATTCATATTTAGTTACAGGGATATTGGAGCCCACACAGGTTGATGTGTGAACATGAAATTGAAATTACATTGTCATATGTGTCGATTTTGCCCTTACAATTATACCGTATTTCCCAATTTTCCCTGTAGTATTAGTTTGACTATATTTGATTTATGCTTGTATTCAATCCCTAAGACCCCGTTTGGTAGCCATTTCATTTTTTTTTTTAAATTAAGCTTATAGGCACTACTTTCACGTCTAAATTTATTCCTTTATTATCTACTTTCAAACCAAGCCAAATTTTGAGAACTAAAAAAACTAGTTTTTGTTTTTGGAATTTAATTTAGAATTCAACTATTGTACTTTAAAAAGATTTAAAACATTGTAAGAAATGTAGATGAAATGGGTTTAATTTTCAAGAACTAAAAATAAAAAATGAAATGGTTATTAAATGAACCCTAAGATTTCGATTGTTAGGTTTATAAAACTGAATATTTTTTCTTTTTCCTTGAATTCTAAGTGTATTTTATTATTTAAAGATTTTTTTAATCATTTTATTCTATTCTCTTTTTGGCATTTCTTCGTTTGTTTTTAACCTTTAGCTGATATTTAGTTAAAATGACACCATTAAAACTACACTATATTTATCGATTTTACGACTACATTATTACATCTATTGTTGAATTTTTTTGTAGTAGTAGTCTGATTGTCCCTTGATTGATGATGTTTTGTTCATTTTACGAACTACTTTTGTTTTTCTGGATAACTTTGGTTGCGTCGGATAATTATGATCCACTTGTTTGCAAGCCAAAACAACTCAGCATTAACTGTCAAGTTCACATCAAGACTCAAGGAAGACTGTATGCTTCAAGCTTCAAAACTCTTCAATCATTTATCTAAATGCAGTCCATTCGTATAGACGAAGCTCCCAAGAACTAAACGATAGTTTAATTATGTAAACGATATTAAGAAGCACTACACGATCATGTAGATAATAGTTATGGGGAACTAAACGATCGTATAGACGACAACTGAGGGACTAGATGATCGTATAAATGATGCAATGTGGAGCTAAACAATCTTATGGACGAGGTGATACAAACTAAATGATCGTATACATGATATTTAAGTAAAAGCTAAATGATTGTAGAGAAAGAAAGAAGGAAAGAACACAAGTATTTAAGTGGTTCAGCCAAAAGCCTACGTCCACTATGCAAAACGAGAAGATCTCTTTTATTACTTCTTCTTTGAACTTCTTACAGAATGAATGCCTTGCTCTCTCTCTTCCTCGTTATTCTTTCTTTCGTTTTCTTTTTATTCAGGCACTCATTGACAACGAAGAAGATCTAGTGATTACAACAAACATAATAGAAAGAAAGAAGATGACAACTATCAACTGCCTGCAACTTCATTTCTTGTCTTTGGTTCTTTTTGTAACACTAATGATATTTTGAACTTTGGATTTGAAAATTTGCAAGAATTCTCCACTTTTTTTTCTTCACCTATTATTATTATTATTATTATTTTAAAGAAACATACTCCAAAAAGCCCAATTAAGAGGCTACAGACACAAAAGGTCCCCAAAAAACACATCGTATATCTAGTTAGGAAAGTTAGCAACCCAGATTTTTCTACCATCTTTCAAATTGGAAGAAACAAAACAAATAAAACTAGCACGATTCCCATCGCGAGGGCAAAAGGAGAAAGAGACATTTTCTAAGTGCCTTGCCAACGTACCGATCTCATCAACTGTAATCTTCATCTCAGTAAAATTTGATGAGCAGTTGTTTATCAAATTCACCACCTCCTTATCATCAAATTCAACAAAAATAGAGAGAGGGAGGGAAAAATTAAGAGAAATGAGATTATTGAGGCCCTTGATAACTGCTTAGGCTTCCAACAACTTGATAAATCACTCATGGGAAAACTGGCGAAGGTTGACACAGATGAGAGATCCAAGGGGATCATGAACCATCCACCCCATTCCTTCATAACGCTTCACAGAGTTCCAAGAAATATTGAGATTCATCTTTTATTCGTTTGGATGAGTGGGGCATCACATATATTTTTTTGGCGAAGGAGTACTATTGAATTTTAATGTAAAATCTTCTTAGATTTTATAAGTGTCATTTGGTTATTTCCTTAATTAAAAAATTGACATTGATAGATTTCTATCAGCGTTAATCACATAGTATCAATGATAGACCCTGATGGACTTTTATCAGTCTCTATCAGTCTCCATCAGTCTCTATTAATCTCTATCAAATAAGATTAAATTTTTGCTATTTCGTGTAAATCCCCTTAAAAAAGTATTACATTACATTTTTACATTTTAAATTAATGAATTTGGATGTGATCTCCACATTCTTTATACCACAAGGTTCAAACATTTTGATCTTCTATAGTTCACTCTTCAATTCTATAGATTTGACCCATAAACCAGTGTTGTGAATTCTCTCTTGTGATACCATTCCAATCAATGATTGACTCATTAGATTTTGTGAAGTCTGGAAAAATTAATGTTTTAAATTTGTTGTGGAATTTAGGGTTGGCAACGGGGCCGGGGCAAGGGCGGGGGGGGGGGGGGTGTTCCCCGTCCCCGGCCTCGTAGGGGAAATTTTCCCCTATCCCCGCCCCCGTCCCGCCATTTGAAGGCGGGGATTCCCCGTCGGAGAAACGGGATCCCCACGGGGCTCCATTCATGGTAGACTTCAACGGAGGGAGGGATGAGCGAGAGCGAGAGAGGAGGATGAGGAAGAGCACGAGAGCGATGTAGAGAGCGAGAGGGGAGGGATGTTTTGTTGCAGATCGCAGAAAGCGAGAGGGGACTGGGGAAGGGATAAAAAATATATATATAAATTCGGGGTTAGGGATTAATCGGGGTCGAGGTTTTTATTGGGTCGAGGTCAGGGATACCGGCCCCGTCCCTAGACGGGGCCCTGAATAAATTCCCCGATTTGACCCCATCCCCGGTCAAACCGGGGAATTCCCGCCCTGTCGGGTTTTTTTGCCAACCCTAGTGGAATTGATTACCAACAAAGATGTAGTTAAATTTGCAACCGTAACAACAAAGTCGGCTTTCTTTTCATCAGCAACATCAACTAGACATTTGTGAACTCTAAGCCAAGTTCTAGTAGTTGTCGCCGACAAGAATGTTACTGGGTACTTGCATACTTGCTTTATTCATTTTGTTTGTACAACAATTCTAAAACAAAGATGGAACCTCTAATCTCTAAGGAAGAATGTCATGTCAATTACCACTAACTAAACTTACTTTAACGGGTGCCTGCATTATATATCGTATATTGTATATTGCATGTTTATATTTTTCATTAGGTTTACACTTTTTTTTTTTTTTACGGGAAAAGACAATAATTTCACATTGTTTGAACTTTGAACGTAGGGTACTTTTGCATTATACATGGTGTATATGCTTTTCTTTCTAATTTTCTAATAGTTTCACATTTTTTTACATATACATTGTATACTATGCTTGCTCTAAACATACTGTCTTTCATTTTTATATTTAATTATCATCAGAATTTTCAAATTTTTCTTAATGTATAAAGTATACAAGGAAGAAGCTTCAATTTTTTGTCATTTTCCTATTTTTCTCATCATATATAATTAGTTTAAATACAAGGTATTTGCTTAAAAACATTTTAAGATTTTTGTTTGCACGGAGAGAACGAACTTCAATTTGTATAGCTCAATGAATGGAAGATGAAGCTTAAAAAAAGTGAAATTTAAAAATGATTTTTTTTTGCGAATGTGGAAACAAAGATACTTTTTTAAACTAAATTTCCATTAATCGATTAAATAAATTTTTAATTATTATGAATCTTATTTATTCTCTATCTAATCAATTAGATCTATCTTTAATTATTCTTCAAGATATTCCATCGTGATTTCAGATTATTTTGAGGGAAATTATATCAAATATTAAAACTGTTGAAGATATTTATAAATTATAGTAAAATTTTAAAACTATCAATGATAGACGCTGATAAACACTGATAGACTTCTATAAGTGATATTGATAGACATTGTTAGAAGTCTATCAGCATCTATCATTATAGTCTATTTTAAGAAGGGACATTTTAGTCTGATTAATCAATATTTGTAGATTCTATCAATTTTGACTGATGGCCACATTTTTCAAATTTCATAATATAATAAATGTAGCTTTTGTATTAATTTATATGAAAAAAATGGTAAAATAATTTTTTATTCATACATTTAGATAAATAAAAAAACTATAATACAAAATTGCTACATGCATGATTTACAAATTCAATACGAATACCAAATTTTGATTGATTTTAATTAAAATAATTAAAAATAAAAAAATAAAGATGTAAGTTTTTTTGATGGGAACTCGATCCATGAATGGGGATTTTCCAACCCCAATGACTCTCCAAAGAGAAATGGGATGGGGAGTGCATCCTCGACCCCACCCCAACCTATTGCCATCCCTATCGATCATGCATTTTATGAAAATTAACCCGCCAATTGATTGGTTCAATTAGTAATATAATGATGTTTGGACTGAAGAAATGTGATTGTGAAAACCTATAGAAAATAAAGAATCAACCAGACATACGAAACTTATTCATGACATTTTTTTTTCAATATAGGTATATTAACGGATCAAAATAGAGGTAACTCGTTTTGCCATTGAAAATAAAGGTGATCCATCACATGGAACATGAATATTCCACAATTCCAGGTAATACAGAAACAACAAATAAAGTACTTGAAGGAACCGTAAAGGTTCGTAGCTGAAGGGGATTGTCTCATTAATTCAATTTTTACGTAACTCAATTTACATAAATAAAATTATGCAAAAAGATAGAATTTACAGCATGCAACAAACAGAAAGGAAGAAGGAAATATAGATTTAAGAAACCTTACCCTTGAAGATCTGATCTTCTTTGTGGTTTTCCTCTTTTAAAACAGTCATGATCAAACAATGAACAACCCAAATGGCCACCACTAAAAGTGTTTCATATGTACGAACAATCCAAATGGCCACCACCAAAAGTGTTTCCTTTGAATTCTCTCGGATGAGAATCCAATGAGTTGCGGGCTCTTGGAATTTTGTGAGGGAAAGGAGAATTGAGAGAGAGGAGAAGAGAGATTGGAAATTTGTCTTAGAATTTTTTTTGTGTCTCCTCTCCTTTGACAAACGAAGAAGAAGCATAATAACCTAGTCACAACCATCCTCACTCACACGTTGTGAGTTGAGAGAGATTACTCCCTTAATTTCAAAATATTAAAAATAAATAAATAAATAATTAATTTTTTTATATAAAATATATATATATATTTATATATATATATATATATATATATATATATATATATATATATATATATATTATAAATATAAAAACTAACTTATATATATATATAGATATATATATCTCTTACTATATGTTATATCATATAATATATAACCTAAGATTTAATATTGTATCATACACAATATAACCTATAGTCTTAAATCTCTCTTCAATGACATTTAATATAAATTACATTTTTATTAAATTTAATTATATGAATCGCAATTTCATATAATTAATATTTGAATCATATTCAAATATTTGTTTTCTCTCAAATAAACTTTATATTATAATGTATCAAATACATTATAGTAATTATATATACATATAATTAATTTCCTCTAGTAATTTGAACAATTAAAATTAATCTAAAATTGATTATCATTTAATTCCGTTGAGCTATAGAGAGGACCTCATGAACTTGTAGATTGAAGCTCCAATGATACTTGGATAATTAATTTAATTAAAGAGTTTAATTAATTATCCAACATCCATTAACTATTAGGTACTTCACTAAAGACCGACAACTGCATTCTTCACACTACAGATATATTTCTGTGTCCATTGGATATAAGTAGCCAATAGTGCGATGACCTTTCATAAATTGTTTGTAAGTACAGCTAAGCCAAAATTACTATTTTCCCGGTAGTTACATCTAACTTCTTAAGTACCACTGATCCCTATAATGAACAACAAACCATAGTCTAACTATGACCAAACTCCTCTCGGGCCAGGAGAGAGTGTGACACCATATTATTCAAGCCCTGGAATAAGCCCTTAAGGAAGCAATTCATCTACTTACTGACATTGGGGAAGGACTGAATTCCTTCTTGTGTAGCTGTGTTCCCAACTCTCCAATCAGACGAATACTCAAAATGGCAAGCTTATTGAGTCGACGATCTAACAATTCTCACCCATACAAATCAAAACTTCTTTGTATAGAATACCTCCGTTCACATATCTCCACATGAATGATTATGGTCAGATTATTTGTAGCACTTTACAAAAATTGTAATATCTACAAAGCGGACCATACTCGTAGTGTCACCAGGATAAGGTATCCAGCCTTATCCATTTACTACAAACCGTCTAGGTTATCACTTAAATGTGATCCACCTGTATATCTCTACAAATATGTTTAAGCTACAGATGATAACCTTGGATTTTAGTTTATCGGTTTATGGGTTTAATGCTGCTCAATGTCAAATAAAATATCTCATATTTTATTAAATAAATAAAATATTTTTACAATATAATTACAAACTATATGACTCTACGAGATTTAGGGTATTAACCCAATAGTACCAACAATAAATCAAGCGAATAACACATAAAATTTGATAATCTAATTCAGTGATATACTACTTGAAGAGAATTTGAATACCCATAACAGAAGCAATCAAATGCGTCGGTATCTAATTTTCATTTTATAAAAGAATAATTTAGAGGCGATGGAAGAGTAGGATAAACAAAACCTAAGCATGCTTCTACTGTGCATTTAGAGAAGAAGGGATTAAACAATACATACCTTTGAAGATCTACACCTTTGCGTTTTCTCTCCACAACATGAAATTTCCCGATCTCCTCTTGATCTTCCAAACTCGACACCACGAACACAGTATCAAGGAAAAAGGAACACCACCACGAGGTCTTCCTCGTTATTCTTAGGGATGAAAATCATGAAAAGTTTGTGATCTTGCACTTAATCTTGATAAGGGAGAGGGGAGGAACTTGAGAGAATACAGAGAGACCAAAAACCAGAGAGAAGATCATCATCTTTCTCTTCCATGTTTTTGTTAAGTGGAAAGGAGAGGTTGAAGGGTTGAGGGAGTTGTAACCCCTCCCATTTATTTTTATTAATTTGAGAGAATAACTCCCAAAGGGAGTTATTAAACTTAAGTTCAAATTCAAAATTTGAATTTAATATATATTAACCACTTTAATAATATTTAGACTATATGTTATATCATATATAACATATAACTTATAGTTTATATTATATAACATATAATATAACCTATAGTTTATTATTCTCTCAAATAACCTATGGTATTAATATGATTCATATTCATATTAATTTTAACTTGTAGTTTTTATATGAATCACATTCATATATATAATATTTGAATCATATTCAAATAATTATCTCTCTCATAAAACTATATATATTTGGTATGAATCATATTCACATTAATTTTAATATCTAGTTTCTATATGAATCATATTCACATAATTAATATTTGAATCATATTCAAATATTTATTTATCTCATAAAACTATATAAATTTAATACAAATCATATTCACATTAATTTTTAACATATAGTTTCATACAAATCTCATTCATATAATAAATATTTGAAGCATATTCAAATATTTATATCTTGTTGAGTTGCATGTCCTAAAACTTGTAATTTGTAAAATTAAAAATATTATATTTGAAATAAAGAAGTTATTGAGGTTTATTCAATAAAACTTTTATTGAATGTGTAAATTGCATTTGTAAAAACTAAATCAAATAAACTAAGATCCATGGTTATTACATGAGTACATGGACTTTATGTGGAGATATAAGAGTGGATTAATTCGACTAGGTAGCCAAAATCGTCTATAATATACGGATAAAGTTTGGTATCTTATTTTGGGGACACTATTGGATGTGGCCCACTTTGTATTTAGTACAAATGATGTGATCCTGAATCGTTCATGTGGAGACATGCGAGTGGAGGCATCCTATGTAAAGAGTTTGTATAAGACCGGACCAAGAAATAAAGTCACTCTTATTTTATAACGTTGTTTACTATTTAAGACTGACTATTTCAAAGCGATGACCTAGGTAACTTCACCTTAATCCTGAGCTAACTATGAACTCCTGTTTATTTGGGATTATCCTTAGCTTTGCATGGGTGAGGGTTGACTCAACAACACTGACTCAATAAGCCTCCCATTTCAAGGGTAAGACCGGGTAGATAGCCGAAGACATAGGGTGTAAGACGAAATTCACTCCTACCTGCTTTAGGGATAGTATAGAGGTTGTTCCCTTAAGTGTTGACTCCGGGTCTTGAACAAGGGGCCCCACATTCTCATTGGCATGAGAGGGACTCGCTTTAGTGATTAGATCACAAACCAATTGTTCAGGAGCAAGATGTAATCTCGGGGTAAAACAACTTTTGACCCAACCGTTATTAGAATAACCTGTGAAGGGTCGACTTACTGATTATGGTTAAATCAAGTGGATAGAAATATATCTACGGTGAGGGGAGTGCAACTATTGGGCTTTAGGGGAGTGACTTGGTAGTTAACGAATGTTGATTAATTCGGTTTAAAACATTTAGCCAATTAATCTCGGATCGTTGGAACCCATGATCTGTAGGTCCATTAGGTCCCCTAACTAGCTCAAAAACGGATTATATTTTAGAATAGCGTGATGAGTCAATTTGAAATGTTCAAGTTCGAATTAAGGGAATCAGTGATTATATATGATATTATTAAACGTTTAATTATCGAATTAAACGAAATTGGGGAATTGAATAATATTTAAATTTGATTTAAATATTAAATACATGAATATGGATTCATGATTGTGGAATTGGTGATTTAATAATTTAATATTGGATATTAAATTATTTTAATTAATTAAATTGTTTAATTAATTATATTTAAAATTGATTTTTTGAATTTTATGAAAATTCAAATATTTAAATCAATTTTTTAATTTGTTTTTTGAAAAAACTAAATGAAAATTGAATTTTATTCAAAATTCAATAAAATTATTTCAATTTAAAATTTAATTGAAAAATAGACTAAGTTGATTTTTCTCACTTAGTCCACCAAGATCTCCATCCAAACTAAATTGTTTTGGTGTTAAATTGTGAGACAAGAGTGACACGCTGAATTTGATATAGATCAAATTCATTTTAGCTGAAGAGATGACATGCAATTTGAATTTTTGCTAAAAAATTTTAGTTGAAAAATTGTTCTTCAAACCTTGAAGACCAAAATAGATTTCCTCTCCAATCCTCCCTAAATTTAGCTCATTTGGGATCTTAGAATCTAACCTAGGGTCCTAGAGAATAGTAGGGAATATTAAGTGGTGGTCTACAAGAATTTACAGTGAAGATTAAAGTTGAATTTGAAGATTGAAAAATTCTTCAAAGGTATATCTTCAAAACCCTATTTTTAGTTTACGAACTTGCATGTTTCAATACTCAAATTGATGGAACTAGAGTGTGTAAGATCCTAATTGCTTCCACCTCTTACTTGTTAACTCTATCTCTCATTAAATTATATAATGTATCAACATACATTATACTTTACAGTGTATCAAAATATATTATTTAATTGTATATTATACAATTAATTCCCTTTAATCAATTTGAATATGTCAAATTAAACCAAAATTAATTTGATTCGCATTAGTCCTTATTAAGCTAACGAGGGGACCTTATGGACCAATAGATTGAAACTCTAATGATACTTGATTAATGAATTAAACTCTTTAATCAACTTAACCAACCTTTATTAACTGTCAGTCACTCCACTAAAGACCGTTAGTTGCACTCTTCACACTATAAATATATTTCTCTGCTTAGATATAACTAATCAGTAGACTCGTTGACCTTTAAGTATTGCTTTACCCCTATAGTTACATTTAACTCCTTAAGTACCATTGGTCTCTCTAGTGAACAATTAGTCATAGTTCAACTATGACTAAATCTCTCTCGGGCCAGGAGAGGGTGAGGTGCCTCATTGTTTAAACCTCGGAATAAGTCCTTAAGGGAACAATTTATCTACTTACCCTTACAATAGAGAAAGAGTGAATTTATTCTTGTGTGATTGTGTTCCCAACTCCCCAATAAGACGAATCCCTAAAATGAAAAACATATTGAGTCGACGAATCTGACTACTCTCACCTATGCAGATCAAAGGACCGCTCCCAGGTAGTAGTTCACAACTCATTCAGAATTAAGGTTAAGTCACCTATGGTCATCTTGGTGAAATGTAAGTTTCTTTTAGCAACGACATTATAAAGACAGACTCAACATTTCGTAGTCTGGTCTTATATAAACCCTACTCACATGTCTCGACATGAATGATTAGATCAGATCATTTGTAATCCTTTACAACAATGGTAACATTTACAACGCACGCCGTATCAATAGTGTTACCAGGATAAGACACCTTACCAGTACGAGAAAAATAGCTTTTAGTGACGAGTAAAACGCGTTGCTAAAAGAAAAAAAGTGCCACCAAAAGTATTAACAATGCATAGAGGCACATCGCTGTGAATGTTGCGGTAGCTATGTAGTAAAAAGTTTCAGTGACATACTCACTATACGCCGTTAAAACGTGACTTTTACTGATGCTAACTCATTACTAAAAGCATACTTTTAACAACACACATTGATGTTGAAGATTCGTCTCTTAGGAACACACATTGTCGCTATTTGTCTTATACAGTGACGTTGAAGATTCATCTCTTAAAGTTAAGCTTTAGCAACATATAAGATTGTTGCTAAATATGGATCAATGGTCATTACAAGTAACTTTTGCAATTTTTCAATATATGTAAGCGTCAGTAAAAGTATTTCATTAATTAAAAAAATAATATTTAATTTAATATATAAACATGTTATCACTAGTACAAAACTAAGCTATAATGTCAGCCGAAAATCAACATATAGGGGTACTGACCAACATCAAAAAAGGTTGACCAACAAATATCTATATGGATATAATAAAAGTAATAAGATATTTTTATATACAACTTTTAACGAACATAACAATTAACTCTTTCTCTTCAACAAAAGTAATATAATTATTCGTCCCTCCACAAGCTATAGTCAACGTACAAAGATAAAAATAATTGGTAACTATAATAAGTACAAGACTCTAAAAACCTTAAAATTTCTTGTTGACCTTAAATAATTATCATTTTAAGCTTAAATACTTCAAGAAGTCCCATCGTCAATTTCGTCACACTTAACTTTTTTCTAATGAAGTTGTCGGCTTCACCACACTCAACTTGAACTCAAGTATCTTTCTACTTTCGTCCTTAATTTTTTCAAACTAAGAGGAAAGAATAATAAATACCAAATTCATTTGGCAAAATGCATGAACATAAACATAAAGGTACACATAAACAATTTAACATAAACTCAATAAATTAATGATTCTCATAAACTTAATAGAAAAAAATACAAGAAACTAGAATTTTGCAAAATATATAAACATAAACCAAAAAACTTATAAACACATACAACTCAATGGAAACCATAAATAAACTTAACAACAAATTCACTTAAAAAACTTACAAAAAATGATTTGGGACCTAGCTGAAAAGTATCCGAATAAGTCTGAAATGAATCCAAAGCTTCAAGTGTTAGGAGCAATTATAAAACAATTAAAATTAGTCACAACTCCAACACAAACCTCACTTCCGATATAGTTTAGAGAAATTAGTCCAATAATCTTAATTAAATTACAATAATTTTCAAGGGAGATGTTCATACCAAATTCAATAAAAACCATAAACAACTCAATAGAAAACTACTTATCAATCCAAGGAAGTAAACCTATCAAACTAAAAGAAAAACTTATAACAACCATTTTCACTTAACAAAATATATAAACATAAACTAAAAAACTTATAAACATATACAACTCAATGAAAATTATAAACAAACTTATGAATGCAAGCAAGTAAACTTATCCAAACTAAGAGAAAAGACTAATAGAACTCAAATTTAAATGACAAATGTATAAATTAAAAAAAAAAAAACTTATAACTACTAAACACAAACAACTCAAATTATCAAAATAAATAAACTCAACAAGATAGTGAAAGTCATGAACTAAGATGAACTCAATAGACAGTATAAACAGATAATTATTTACAAATCCAAATAAGTAAGCCTATCAAGTTAAGAGAAAGGACTAATAGCAACAATTTTCATTTAGAAAAATGCATAGTTATAAACAAAAATACTTATAAACTTATAAATGCAAAAGAACTCCAATGGAAACCATAAAGAAACTTATCAACCAAAATAAGTTACAAGCTTATCAAAACTAAGAGAAAATACTAATAGACAACTAAGCTTATCAAAAGAAGTTGATTCAACAAGGTAATGAAACTCATGAACTAAAGCCAACTCTAATAGAAATCATAATAACTTAGTAGAAACCATAAACAATAACTAAGTTATGACTACCATAACTGTAGGATAGTCATAGCACTCCAACTCATATTCTAATCTAACATTTTATAACAAACTAAAGCTTTAAGATGAATGCATTATAATATTACCTTTTAAAGAGAACATATCATGCTAGTTTGAACTCCACTTACTAATTGTTATACTCTTAAAATAATTGCAAGGTTTCCTAGAGAAGAAAAAAATAATTGTCGACGTTAAACTTAGTCCAATAATCTTAATCAAACAACAATAATGCTTAGGGGAGATGTTCTTATCTTGACAACAACCTTAAAGTTTTTTTTGAACGTTTTGAATTAGTCGTGAACTACAGAAAGAGTTCCCACGGATTTTAAACTACGTTAAAGCACATTAATTGAACTTTCAAACATAGTGTCAACACCTAAATCTTACTGAAATTAAAATTATCAACTATTAAAGCAGATATTTTATCAAGATTATAGCTACAAAGTAATCACACCAATAGTCAATGTGAAACCTAAATTACAGCATATCAACAACTATTTGAGAGATAATTTGGGCTGGAATAAAAGTTTAAAATCTTGAAGATTGTGATTGTTATTTTTTTCATATTCAATAGCCTTCTCACATTACCAACGGCTAGCAAATGCCCAGCTACTTACCCTTCATAGTTGAGAGATGATTAAGACATTTGCATTATGACAATTTTGTCATTCTTCCCTTCCATAGTTGGTAATTTTGTGAATGAATCTTGAGAAAAAGTACCACCAAAAAAGAAAAAACTTGGATCTATCTAAAGCAACAAATCCCCCTATGAACAAAGTTATAAGACATTTCACTAATTCAAATTCCACATTAACCTAACATCAGAAACTCGTTCAGCATTTTAGTTCATATTTGTCTTAACTATCTTGGCTTTGAAAGTAGCAACAATAGAGATATCAAATAGTACAAACATGAAGTTGGAATTCATACCTTGTCTTTGATCGAACCATTCAAATTAAATAATACACTTTGACCTGCTTAAATTAAATGGGTTGAAGTGTGAGCAATCAAGTTCAAATAAAATTAGTGCCTCCAATCCACATCTACAGAAACATCTCTTAACTACAAGCAAGAATGGATTCTAGAGAGCATTGTTGAAGTAGGGGGAAGCAACCATGTCACAGCACCGTACAAGAGAATTCATGAGCATTTCAATGAGGTACTAATTGCACATCATTCAAAGAAAAAAATGAGGGCTAAAAAAATTGAATCCATATCATTTGAAGAAATCGTGACTCAAATACTTCAGTTAGTTCAGTTTATAACTAACTTTATCTTGTAACGGTCTTTTGGTATATGTTATAAATACCACTGATCAGAAAACAAAACAGAGTAGTTCATAATTTCTATTTTTCTATAAACAAACAAGCTGTACGCAACCTTCAAAGTGAAAAGAACGTGAATATTCCCGTGGACATTGGCATCTTGGCCGAACCATGTAATCATGTGTGTTTCTTCTTCTTCTTCTCTTTATCATCTTCTTTCGATCGACATCAATCTTTCTACAAATTGCAAAAATACAATCTTATAATCAAATCGTATCGAATTCCAGGGTATCGAGTTCAATCGCGCATCGATTTTCTTCTATCAAGTAGCATCGAGTCAGTCATTTTCATCTTCAAGTTGCTTCAAGTAAAGATAAAGACTCATTGAATAGAGTCGAATATCGATCAGCACTCGTCGAGGATAGAAGGAAATTCGCATCGAGTATCGAGTAGAAACTTATCGAGCATCGAATATCTAGCGTCGAGGATTTGACAGAGCCTTTCTCAATGATTTCTTCATTATCTCAGTGTTGATCTTGAGTAATTGAGCCTAGAGAAGTTTGAATAACCCAATATCATTCAACTAGATTCAATTTCACATAGCAAATGCTAAATAACCCCGCCCATGCAATTGATTCAACTCAAAAGTGAAGGAACATTTACATGAGGATTTCCATGAGCAATAGAATGATCGTTCCAAATTTCATTCGTATTTGAACATACACAATTATAATCAAGAAACGGAAACTTACATGCTACGCATAAAACGAAATTACAGCATGCTTTCAACAAGATCAAGGGAAAGAATAAACATACCTTTGAAGACTCATCTTCAATTTCCTTTGATCACGAAGGCTCGTTCAATCTCCAAGACTGCAACTCACGAACGCTCGAGCTCAGAGACCGCAACACAGCACCACACAAACACCAAAAACACAACGAACGACCTCCAAAAATCTCGACTTATTCAAGTTGAGTACGACACTACCACAATGGCTACCTTGGTATTCTCGGTGTGAGAATCCAGACGTGTGGGCTCTTTATGGACTTGGTTAAGGGAAGAGACAAGAGGAAGAACAATCGTGTAAATGATTGAGCAAGTGGGAGATGACAAGGTCTATAGTATAGACAATGCCCAATCGTTTAACAAATGTTACGCGATCGTTTAACAAAAGCTTAACGATTGTTTAGCTAAAGGCCAGCTGAGTGATCTGTCGTGTAGTGTCACTCCACGATCGTTTAGTCTCTCTTCAGCTATCGTTTAGTGCATCTAATCCACTTGACAGCCAACCATGAACTGAGAAATGGAAATCTCAATTCAACAACTCCTAAAATTAGAAAATCATTTTTCCTTTTATCTCACGATTACCATGAAACCACTAATAACCTCCCACTCAATCAGTTATTAGAGAAAAGGAGATAATTATCCAGTAATTAATATAATTATAAATATACATGATAACCAACTTACCATACTATATTTATAACCTATAGTTTTAATATTTCATCTCATGAAACATATAAATCATAGCTTTTTTTCTATTTCATGGTACTTAATGTAACTCTCATTTACATTAATCCTCCACTTGATGTATCTCATACATCACACCGATCATATCATATATAATCCAATTTTCTCTTGTCAATTTGAACATTTCAAATCAACACCAAGATCTGATTCTCAACTTGAATCCATTGAGCTACCAAGGAGACATTATGGACCTGTAGCTCGAAGCTCCAAAGGTATGTAAATAACTGACTAAACTCTTTAGTCACAAGATCCACCATCCGTTAACAGCTGAGCACTCCACTAAAGACTGACAGCTGAACTCTCTTTACTACAGATATGTTATGTGTCCTAATCAACTAATCAACAGTACGATAACCTTTCACAAATCGCTCTTATGTACAGCTGGGCCAATAACTGTTATGCCCCTGTAGTTACATCTAACTCCTTAGGTACCGCTGATCCCTTTAATGAACATAAATCATAGTTCTACTATGACCGAGTCGTCTCTTTCAAAGAGAAGCTGTGGCCACTATGTTCAAGACCCGAAATCAACCTTTAAGGGAGCAATCTATCTACTTACCCCTGTTTTGTGGAAGGAATGAATTTCATATTGTGTAATTGAGTTCCAAGCTCCTAAACCAGACAATTCCCCAAAAAAGTAGGCATGTTGAGTGGGCAATTTAGCCACTCTCACCTATACTAAGGACCACCCTCAAAGGCAGGAGTCCCAAAACACTTAGGATTGAGGTCATATCATCTATGGTCGTTTAGGTGAGATGTAAGTCTCCAGTATCAACGACGTTATATACAGATACGAATCATCTCATGGTCCAGTCTTATACATACTCTTTATATAGGATACCCCGCTCACATGTTTCCACATAAATGGTCAGGATCTACCATCTGTAGTAGTTTACAACACTTGCAAACCTCTACAAAGCGGGTCGTATTCGTAGTGTCACCAGGACTAGGAATCCCTCCTTAATCCTTATATTACAGACCTATTTAGGTTATCACTTAAGGCATGATCTACTTGTATATCTCATATACATGCTTAAGTTTACATACGATTGATGCTTGTATTTTATGAAGTGGAAATGTGGATGATATGCATTGATGGAATTGCATTGTGTACTCAAGTTTCCCCAGTGGAATTCAAGTGTAAATTCCTCTGAGTTTCCTGGTAAGTCTAGGGTCGAATACAGGGACTTGTGAAAACAGATTGCGTTGGTAATTTTTATAAAAACTTTGCGGTCCTAAGTTTACGACTTTATCGAAGTTCTACACGCTTTCATTTTCAAAAGCTTCTGTTAGATTCTTTCCTATGGTGTGGATAAATAAATAAAGTGTTGGGTTTGTTGCATTGATGAAAAGTAAATAAATGTGGTGGAGTTTGAAAAGAGTTGGTAAATGGAAGATGCGATGAATATGTGGTAAACGGGTTGAGAAGGGTTTCGGCTAACATTCCCTAGAATGTGTTCATGCTATACGATCATGCAACATGCACACAATAGTAAACCACCTCTCTGTACGAATACCACGGCTTCTAAGGCTAGAACGCATGTGATATATGTGACAAGTCTACAAGGTCTACACATAGATCTCTATTTCTATTTATGCGATGACAACATGATATCCATACAAATATGCGACCACATAATATCATTCCCATCTCTAGGATGCATGCGATGCAGGTGACAAACAGAGCTTATCTCTAAGTCCCTATCTCTTGTTTATGCAGTTCTAATCTTGCTCTCTCGATTCCAGATTCTAACCTAGCTCTCTCGAGACATTAGGTTCTTTCTTTAGACTCTCTCTCGAGTAACTCTAAAGGGTATTTTGCACAACATAAAACAAGACAATCGCAAGCAAAGAACTTCCTAGGTCATGTTAGCTTAGTTCTTCTCAACCCATTCGACTAGTTTAGCTACTCATGCATATTAAGAGAGTGAACAGATGTAGAAATAGAACTTCCATTATATAAGTATGAAGATGAAGTACAGAATAACAATGCAAGTATAAAATAAAGAGCCTGGTAGCAATCTCTTGCTGCCAGGCATTTACAATGTTTCTACTTGTGCTCAAAATATAATCTCACTCTTACGAGAGTCAGCCTGCTCTCTACTCTTACGCCCCAAGGTTCTCTCTCGAGTTGTCCTGAGTGATCTCCGGCGCCACCACTCTTCTCTTACTCCACCTTAAAATGGAAAGCAAACTATGAATAGAAGCGTGAACTAAACGGTGAACTAATCAACTGGTTAACCCTTTCTTTGAAGAATGTCCTTGGTATTTATAGAGCATCCATGGTGAAAGCTAGCTTCTCTCTCTTGGTTGTACAGATGGGACAACTTTAATTCCTGACTGATGCACCGGATAATTGTCACCGATAAAGCTGAATGTACTTTCTGACCGTTATCGGCTGTCAACTTAATTTGGATTCGACTGCCATCAGCTTTCTGTCCCATCACTCTTAATTATCCTTTCACTCGGATGCGCCCACCATGTTGCGCTGACCAAGTTGCGGCGATCCTTCTCGGGTGAATGTTTGCGAGCACGATCAACGCAAAGCCTTGCGGTGAAGTTACGCTCGACCACTGATTTTCTATGATCACAATTCTTGTATTGTGTTAACGCATATTCTGCACAAAAATACAAAGTTCAACTGTTCTAATTCGCTGGACACATGCGACCGCAATATTACGAAATTGATTCTTAATGGACGCAAGTTAACATATTTCATCAACGTAATCCAATATTGTTTAAGAACTTAACACTATGATAACGTTCATTTCTGCCCATTATCACACCCCTAAATTTAAACAATACTTGTCCTCAAGCATAAGCTAAAGATTCCTTTAGCAAGTCAACTGCACAGTTCTTTTTCTAGACTTCTCAAGGATACTTCATTCAAATCTTATATACCAGAATTTTCTTAAGTCTTATTCAAGTCTCTTCTTAAAATATTTCTAAGACTTAGGGACTGCAAGCTTACCTTTCAAAAGAACTTTACTAAATTTCGAAACATCGCATGATTTATTTTAAAAAAGAAAATTTTCTATCGGGGTGACAAATGATTTTATCCTTGCACAAAAATTTTCTTCATTGCTATTTTTTTTCTGACCTTGCACTGATCCGAGTGCCTTGCCTTCGTTTTGGCTTGCCCCCACAGGTGTCATGCAGACATCCAACTATGGGTAAGTGCCTTTCACAACTTAACTCTTATCAGCATGGGTTTCCCATTGCGTTGACAGTGGAGTTGTTATTCTCAATTTTTTTTTTAGAAATAGCAAGGTCGAAAATAAATACCTCATCCCCAAATTTAAAATGCGGCAATATCCTCATTGCCAAAAGATTAAAATAAGTCATGCGATGGTCATAGAATGCATTGTAAAGAGAGTTTGAAAAAAAGCTAGCAAACTCCTAACTTCTAGAAATATTTCATGAGGTGACTATGTTAAGACTAAGTTGACTCTAGTATATACGAAAGAAATAGAAGAATATTTTTCATCATTGAAATCATATTTGGCAAAGAAACAGAATGCGGAAACTCACTAAATTTATCTGTCAATTGATTACGGTGATCAAAGAGGATGCGGTAATAAAACTTTGAAAACTAAAATGCAATGTGATTGCGCAAAATTTGAAATAAAGATAAGGAAGAATACACCCCCAAATTTTGCGTTATCACCAGCATTGTATTGACGCATCCATCTTTGTGGCGATCTCTCTTTTTTGGGTTGCGGTGATGGAGTAAGATAAGTACTTTGTCGCGTAACATCTCCGCAATCCAGCGCCTCGATCGTTGCAAGAAAAACAAAGAGAGGGTCAAATTATTTTAAACAAAATAAAACTCGTTATCGCATTTTTTATTAAAAAATAAAATAAGGATATGTAAAGATTGAAAGGATAAAGTGAAAATTTCGAATAATGGAAAAGAGTTGAAGAATTGATGTTTCCCAAAACCTACGTCCCTGATAGATTGCGATCATTTTATAACGCAGGGACCACCTACTTCCGTCTTTATTCAAAGTTATTTAGTTCCATGGAGTCGACTTGGCGATGCGAGCCTTCTCCATGATATGCCTTTACTATTTGCCCTTGACTTTGAATATGTTGGTTCCAATGTCATTTGATAACTCAACCGCGCCATGCGAAAATACTTGTCTAATTACGAATGGTCTGGACCATAGCTTTCCCAGGAAGGCAGATGTGAATTGAAGAGCAAGACCTTTTGCCGACTTGGCGGTTCTTACCGCATATGTGTTGATCATGCTAGTGCTTGGTGCGCTCTTTATAAATCTTCGTATTTTCATATGCATTGTTCCTCCATTCTTCTAGCTCGACCAGTTGCATTTTTCGCACTTCCCCTGCCTTCTTCAAATCAAAATTCAGCTTCTTTACCGCCCACAGTGCCTTATATTCCAGCTCTAAAGGCAAGTAACACGCTTTACCAAATACTAGCGCATATGGGGACATACCTATGGGTTTTTTAAATGCGGTCCAGTATGCTCACAACGCATTGTCAAACTTTGTCGCTCATTCTTTTCATGAAGGCTTTATTACCTTCTAAGGTATCGACTTAATTTCTTGATTGGACACTTCAGTCTGACCATTCGTTTGCGGATGGTATGCGGTGGCCACTTTGTAGAGGATATTGTACTTGTCCAGTAACTCCTTGATATTATGATTGATAAAGTGGGATCCTTCATCACTTATGATGGCACAAGGAGTGCCAAAATGAGTGAAAATATATTTCTTCAGAAATTGGGAGACTACCGCCACATCACTTGCGGTACATTCTATTGCCTCTACCCACCTGGAGACATAATCGACGGCTAATAAAATATAGTGTTTACCATGTGAGGGAGGGAATGCTCCCATGAAATCAATCCCCTATACATCGAATAATTCCAGCTCCAAGATAGTGTTCATTGGCATTACGTTTTTCCATGAAATGTTGCCTGTGCATTGACACCGATCACACTTCACGTAGTCAACAACATCCTTGAATAATATAGGCCAAAAGAATCCATTTTACAAAACTTTGGCTGCAGTGCGCTGCCCTCCGAAGTGCCCACCATATGGTGAGTTGTGGCATTGTGACAATATGCGTTGTTGAGTAGCATTTGGTACACACAACCAAATAATCTGGTCTGCACCTCTCCTATACAGATTTTGCTCATCCCAATAATAATGTCTGCATTCATGCTTGAGCTTCTTCTGTTGGTGATAGGTGTAGTCTTCAGGGAATTGCTTGTAAACCAAATAATTAATGATGTCCGCATACTAGGGCAATTCTTCTATGTGGAATAGCTGCTTGTCCGGGAACACGACACTCACCTCAGCCTCATTACGGTCAACTTCAAGATTTTCCATTCTAGACAAATGATCCGCAACCTGATTCTCTGTCCCCTTCCGATCAATTATTTCGATATCAAATTGTTGAAGGAGGAGAACCCATTTGATCAACCTCAGCTTTCCGTCCTTCTTTGTCATTAAGTATTTGATTATCGAGTGATCAATGTGGATGAGTACCTTGGTTCCCAACAGGTATGCCTAGAATTTCTCCAATGTAAAAATCACAGCCAAGAGTTCTTTCTCTGTGGTGGTATAATTTGTTTGAGCAGGGTTTAAAGTTTAACTCGCATATGCGATGGGATGCAAAATTATTTTTCTCTTTTCCGCTAAAGCTGCTCCCATCGCATACCCACTTGCGTCACACATGATTTCAAATGTAGTGTCCAGTCCGACATAATTAACACGGGTGCGATAATCAACGCATTTTTTAAAACTCTGAATGCGTTGAGGCAATTGTTGTCAAACTCAAATTTTCTGTCTGCCTCTAATAACGCACTCAGTGGTCATGCTATCTTAGAAAAGTTCTTGATGAATCGTCTGTAAAATCCGACGTGCCCCAAGAATCTTCACACAACCTTCACGCTGGTTGGAGGTGGAAGTTTTTCAATTGCTTCAATCTTTGCTTTGTCCACCTCAAATCCATCCCGAGAGACCTTATGTCCCAATACTATGCCCACCTTAACCATGAAATGACATTTTTCCCAATTGTGCACCAGATTCGTCTCTTCACATCTTTTTAGAATCTTATCCAAGTTGGCTAAGCAGACTTCATAAGTGTTCCTATAAACGAAGAAGTCATCTATAAATTTTTCCACAAAGTCCTCGAGATAATCTGAAAAGATTGCCATCATGCACCTTTGGAATGTGCTTGGCACATTGCAGAGGCCAAACGGCATGCGGCGGAAAGAAAACGTCCCATTGGGCAGGTGAATGTGGTCTTGTCTTGATCTTTAGAAGCTATCATGATTTGATTGTATCCAGCATACCCATCCAGGAAGTAGTAAAAATCATTCCCTGCTAGTCTGTCTAGCATTTGATCGATGAATGGCAGAGGGAAATGATCTTTCTTTATGGCCGTATTCAACTTGCGGTAGTCCATGCATATGTGCCATCCAGTGATGGTCCTTTGCAGTATTAATTTTTTGTTTTCATTTGGGACTATCGTCATTCCGCCCTTCTTCGACACACATTGCACGGGGCTTACCCATGTGCTATCTGCTATGGGATAGATAATGCCTGCATCTAGCCATTTGATAATCTCCTTCTTGACGACCTCCTTCATCGCAGGGTTGAGACTGCGTTGATGTTCAATTGTTGCTTTGTGATCGTCTTCAAGACGAATGTGGTGCATGCAGTACATAGGACTAATTCCTCTAATGTCGGCGAGCGTCCAACCAATTGCTCGCGTATGTTTTCTGAGAATGCTCATCAATGCATTCTACTGATCTTCGCTAAGTGCAGAGGAGATAATAACTGGCAACTTTTCATTCTGCCCCAAAAATGCGTACTTCAAATGGGTTGGTAGAGTCTTTAGTTCAAGTGTTGGTGGCTCTACTAGGGAAGGATACGTTGTTTTTCTTTCTTCTGTTGGCTTTACTTCTTGCTTTGCGATCATTTCTTCTTCCTTGTTTGTTTTTGTTGTGATCGCATTGCAGGTAGCAACGGATGCACTGACATCCTCTTCTTCATACTCTTCATCAGACTTTTCTTCTTCAATCAAATTCAGGTCATCATCGGAATCTTGCAGGTCTTCTTCATCCGGAAACTTCATGGCATGAATTATATTAAATTTGAGCTTCTGTTCGTTGATACTCAGAGTGATTTCCTCTTTATTCACATCAATTTGGACACGACCCGTTGACAGAAAAGGTCACCTCAGAATGATGGGCTCATCTTTGTCGACCTCATAGTCTAAAATGATGAAGTCAATTGGCAGGATAAATTTGTCAATTGTTATCAATACTCCTTCACCTTACTTTCTGGATGAACTAGAGATCTGTCGGCCAGTTGTAGAGTCACTGATGTGGGCACAAGTTGCCCTACATTTAATTGTCTAAAGATTGACAAAGGTATCAAATTTATGCTGGCTCCCAAGTCACACAGGGCTTTCCCGGTGTACAGTCCTCTTATGGAGCATGGTATAGTAAAGCTCCTAGGATTGTTCATCTTCGGTGGGATTATTGATTTGGAACTTTGCGTTAATGCCACCGTGGCAAATTTTCCAGTGCCCCTCTTCTTAGTTACCATATCCTTCAGAAATGACGTATGCAAACATTTCCTCAATTGCTTCACTGAAAGGAATGTTAACATGTAATTGCTTTAACATAGATAAGAAGCATTGGTACTGTTTCTCTTCGTTTTTCTTTTTCCTTAGTCTTCGTGGGAAAAAGGGTAATTGAACTTTCACGGTTCCCATTTCAGTTGGCTTTAAGGTCGACGCAACCTCCGGTTCTATTGCTTCTTTTTCTCTTTCCTCTTCTCGCATCATCGTAATCTCAAGTTCAGTTGCAATGGAAGTTGTTCTATTAAGCTCCTTCTTTTCTCCCTCTACAGTCTTCCCACTGCGCAATGTCACAACCTTACATTGCTCCTTACCTGATCCCCCGGGTTGTGTGGAAGTTCAGTAGAACTTGGCAGAGCCTCTTGAGGTTTACTTTTCAACTCACTCGCAATCTGGCCCATCTGTAATTCCAGATTGCGGATGGACGTGGATTGACTTTGAAGCACGATTTTATTTTTCTCTATATATTGTTTCAATAGGCTCTCCAAAGAAGAGGATTGCGGTGGTTGTTGTGAGCTACTTGCTTGATTGTTCGATTGACCGTTGTTGCGTGGGAAGAATCCTGGTGGCCCTTCTTTTTACGCCACAGGTTGGAAATTTTGTTGTTGATTCTTCCAAGCAAAATTGGGGTGTTTGAAAAGGGGTTATTCTTTACAAATTATACAGATTGTGGATTTTCGAGCAATCTTCTATCGCATGCCCATCACCGCAAGTCGCACACCTTAAGGTGTTTTGACTGATTGCGTTGATTTGCCCACCTTGCGGTGTTGGGCTACTGATTGCCATTTCTTGGATCAAATTCATCATTGCGGTCATTTGGTTTTGTAATGAAGCAATAGCACCGTTTTTTCCGTCAGAGTTTTTGAGTCTCAATCTCTAGTAACTCTCTCTCCAATCTTCATGGTTCTTAGAGATACGATCCAGGATATTCTTCGCGTCATCATAAGTTTTATCAAGCAGACCACTAGCGGCTGCCGCATTGGCAGCGGTCTGTGAAGTGTATTCAAACCATGATAGAAAATCTCCATTTGAAGACAGTTTGGTGACCCATTATGTGGACAATCCCAGACCAACCTCTTAAACCTCGTCCAAGCATTGCTGAGCGATTCGTCCAAGTCTTGTTCAAAATTTGTAATCAATTTCCTTCGTCTTTCGTTCTCGCTAGGTGGAAAATACTTCTTCATAAATTTCTCCACTACCTGTTCCCAAGAAGTGATCTCTCCCGGCTCGAGAGAATATGCCCATTTCCTATCCTGATCATAGAGAGAAAATGGGAACAACTTTAGTCGAACTTTTTCAGCAGAGATGTTCGGGAACACAAAAGTATTGTATATTTCAATAAAACTTCGGAGGTGGGCGTGCGGGTCCTCGCCACGTCTTCCTCCAAATTGACCTATAGTCTGAATCATCTGCAGCATCACCAGTTTCATTTCGAATCTGCTTCCGTCGAAGGTAGGCCTCATGATTCCCGGAGAGAAATCATAGAGATTTGGCGATGCATAGTCCCTAATGGGCCTATTGGATTCGCCGTGACATTATTATCATTTGGTGCTCCATTTCCAGGTTGCTCCGCCATCTCTTCTTTGTCCGATTGTGGTTGTTGTTAGCGGTCTTTCAATCTTCGTCTAAAAGTCCTCTCAATCTCTAGGTCATAATTCGCTAGAGATTGAGAGTTCCGCAAAGTAATAACAAAATTACCGTTAGCAGACTATCTTGCCGAAATCCCCGGCAACGGCGCCAAAATCTTGATGCTTGTATTTTATGAAGTGGAAATGTTGATGATATGAATTGATGGAATTGCGTTGTGCACTCAAGTTTCCCCAGCGGAATTCAAGTGTAAATTCTTCTGAGTTTCCTGGTAAGTCCAGGGTCGAATACAGGGACTTGTGAAAACATATTGCGTTGAATTTTTATAAATACTTTGCGGTAACGGAATAAATAAATAAAGTATTGGGTTTGTTATTTGTGTTGATGAAAAATAAATAAATGCGGCGGAGTTTGAAAAGAGTTGGTCAAAAGGAGATGCGATGAATATGCGGTGAACGGGTTGAGAAGGGTTTCGGCTAATATTTCCTAGAATGTGTTCATGCTATACGATCATGCAACATGCACACAACAGTAAACCACCTCTCGGTGTGAATATCACGGCTTCTAAGGCTAGAATGCATGCGATATGTGCGACAAGTCTACAGGGTCTACACATAGACCTCTATTTCTATTTATGCGATGACAACATGATATCCACACAAATATGCGACCACATAATATCATTCCCATCTCTAGGATGCATGCGATGCAGGTTGACAAACAGAGCTTATCTTTAAGTCCCCATCTCTTGTTTATGCAGTTATAATCTTGCTCTCTCGAGTCCAGATTCTAACCTAGCTCTCTCGAGACATTAGGTTCTTTCTTTAGACTCTCTCTCTCGAGTAACTCTAAAGGGTATTTTGCACAACATAAAACAAGACAATCGCAAGCAAAGAACTTCCTAGGTCATGTTAGCTTAGTTCTTCTCAACCCATTCGACTAGTTTAGCTACTCATGCATATTAAGAGAGTGAACAGATGTAGAAATATAACTTCCATTGTATAAGTATGAAGATGAAGTACAGAATAACAATGCAAGTATAAAATAAAGAGCCTGGTAGCAATCTCTTTATCTCAGTAATACTTTCACTCTAGAAACAAAGCATTTGTATATTATTTACAAATTGCCCTTCAAAAAAGCCTAGCAATTGGAAAAATATATGAAAATCACAAACTTCGGTATTTTTCTCCTTTTAATGAATCAAACAAACTTCATATAGAGGCCTTCAAACGAAAGCACTATAAATAACACCTACTTCAGCCTCAGATTAACAACCCCAAAACTATTATAAAGCAATTAAAATTAATCATATATTTTCATTTGGTAGAAACAATTAAAATTACACAAAACTATTCTAGTAATTTCTCAAGTCACATAAACATACTTTTAAACATTTAAAATAGACATTCAAACTCTTATCAAATCATAATAGCCAAAAATATATTTTGGAATAGATGTGAAAGCTACTTATCTCAATAAATAATCCTACAATTCTCAATCAAAATTTCACTTCCTCGAACAAACGTCAACTTCCTTGAGGTCCATACAATCAAAACAAAGTTTAGATATTATAACTCAATTTTAAAACCTTAATAAAAATTTAGAATGTTCAGGAGGGATATTCTCACCCAAAATCACCATATGTATTAACTAATCCATTTAAAAAAGTTCTAAACTACAAATAGCAAGCTTTCACAAGTCAAAGAGTAATCTAAGTACTTCAATTGCGTATGAAAGCATTCAAAGCATATTAAGACTTATAGAACCTTAATTAAATATTCTAAAATAGATCAAAACATAATAAAAGAAGAATTCCGAGGATTTATAAACTAATTTGAATGTTTAAAACCAATTTGAAAGAGCAAAAGGATAATGATACACACCGAATCCTACCAAGAACAACTCCGTACCTTGTTGGATAGTGTTCGAAACCATCCAAACTCATAGATTTGAACCTTAAGCACTATGGGTAATTTGATTTGAGCCCATAGCAGAGCGTGAGTAGCATCGAGAAGTCGAACCAAAGGTCAAAAATGTCGATGGAAGATACTAAAGCTCGTCAAAAAGAAAGGATACGATGTTATGAACCTAAATGAAGTGGGCACTTGCGTCAAAAGTTAGATCTGGAGGTTTCATTGTTGTCGCACTTGTTGAATGTGAGGGAGATTCATGGGTTTGTTAGTCACATCATCAATGCATAGACTAGTTCGCACAAAAATTGGTTGCTAGAGTATGTAAGTCGCTGTTGCAACTCATCGTAGGTTCATTGGTCTGCAAGTCGTCTGGATTGATGGAGAATAAAATACTAAGCAACGAGGATAACATAGAAACAAGATTTTTCAATAGAGAAGGAGGGGGAGAGGTTTTGGGTTTCTTCTCTTTTTCTTTCTTTCTTTTTTTTTAATAGAGAGGAAGGAAGAGGGAGAGGAAAAATAGATGAAGGGAGGGAAAAAGAAAATGTGAGGGGGAGGGAAATGAAAATTTAATGAGACGAAATATCATTTTAGTTTTTAACCATTTCTTTCTCTTTTTTCTTTGTTTTTTTTTAGAAAAACCTTTAGTGGAAAAGTAACATGTTGTTAAGGATTAATAACTTTTTATGACACTATAACATGTCGTAGAAAATTTTAGTAATATTAATTTATACTTTTCCGCTAATAGTTTTTCTTGTGACATGTTTTCGAGCATGTGCTATAAATTAGCATTTAGCGGCAAGTTTTGGCAGCGTTACTAAAAAATTGTCACTAAAAGTGAATTTTCTTGTAGTGTACCTTATTCATATACTACAAACCATTTAGGTTATCACTTAAACAAGATCCCTTGTATGTCTTTATACACATGTTTAAGTTAATAACCTTGGAACTTAGTTTAATAGATTATTGCACAAGTTACAAAAAAACTAATCAACCATTGATTTAACTAACATATAACTATGAGGTTTTAGGGCATACATACATCCCAATACCACCTACATCTGAGGGATAGTGTGCGCAGGAAAGATAAAATTCACTAATATGAAAAGTCAAGCGTTTAAACATTGTACTTATCTATAAAGTAATGAAAACTATAGTAACACACGTAGAGGCTAACTTATTATTGATCACCTAGGTTCCCCTAGATGTGAGACTCATTCTCAATAGAATGTAGGCTCCTCCTAAGTAAATGAATAATAGTAAAGAATCACTTAGACTCACCCTAAGTGTGAGACACTCTATCACCAATACTTTAACTTTCCACCTTCAAATGAAGACCTCTCCACTTGATAACATAGGCTTCTCCTAAGTTTGAGAACACCTTCTCACTTAACGTTTCTTTAGGATCCCTCTAAGGATGAGAATCTCTTCTCAATCAATGATGCCTCAGGCTCCCCTTAAGATCAATAATCTCTTCTCACAATTGATTCAAACACCTTATGAACAACGATACAACATGCTGCTAAATACTAATTAAACTTCTTATTTCACGAACACTAGAATCATAGAGAACTTTATTATTCGGTCACAATTGTAGTGACCCCATTTTTTAAGACCGCTAATAGGTCATTATTATACATATTTAGATCTTAAAACAAAACTTTTACTTGTTTCAAGATGAAAAGGAACAAATTTATTAAAATGAATAAACTGAATAAAAATAATTGTTCAAACGAGCAAATAACAATATATTGGGGCCACCTAAAAACATAAGTCAAAATCATAAAATTTGTGTAAAATATCAAGTGCAATTAACAAAACTCTAACTTTTAGACATTAAAACTGACATTTAAAACATGAAAAAAGAGTGAAAGCATCTAACTGGTCTCATGGCACAGTTACAAATTCTTCTTGTCATTCGTTGATCCATCCTTGCCCTTACCTAAAAAGCATATCATAATAAAGGATGAATATAAAAACACTGTCCAATAAATCAACTATTCATGGAAGGCCGTCTAGTGAATGGTTTATCTCGTCCTAAAACAAATCTAGTGGCTCAAAGGCTCACAATATAATATGAAAGTGAATTTATCGGTGCACGAAACTGTAACATTGTAGTGCACCCGTCGGTGCATGGAACTGTAACATGGTAGCGAATCCGTCAATGCACGGAACTGTAACATGGTAGTGAACCTGTTGGACCACGGAGCTGTAATGAGGTAGTGAACTCGTCGGTCCACAAAATAGTACATGGTAGTGTTAAAAGGGTAAATCATCACCTACTTAACTTAACCTACAACGTTCAATCAATCACACCTACGAAAAAAACATGGTATAGATCATATGGTACAATCTTGCTCATACTATTGAGATTTGTGCCCTAAAATCTTGTAGTTATTTAGTTATTTAGTAATTAAATTAATTAAATAGTATATTATGAAGAAATTGAATCCCGACGGAAGCGTGTGATCACGTTAATTGATTTTTTGAAAGAATTAAAAATACAAATAATCATGAAAAAGGTTAAGTAATATACAATTGCCGATCCATAAATGCAACAAAAAGCTTCTCCTCAAACCGGTAATCTTCTACTTGAATTCTTCCTTTTCCACGAAATCTTCCTTGCTATAACTCTAGCTAGGATCCGGCTTGTAAGAACCACTCTTGAAAAATTATAAGGAAGAGGAAGAAAAATTTTCCTATAAAGTTTTCTAAGAAAGTTGGGATAATGTTTTTTGGGAGAGAAATCTCTACAGAATGAGTGTAGAGATTATGTTGTAGAGTTGTAGAGAGTGTAGAGTGCGTTCCATGAGAGCTCCCTAAGACTCTATTTATAGATCTCTACTCGTCACTCCTAATTTTATTAGGAGAATCTCATTGTAGATATTTTAAATTAAATATTCAATGATATCTAATAAAAAATAGCTTCCCATTTAATATCTCATATTAGAAAGTTTAAAATATTTAAACTATATTTAAATACTTATTTTCTACGCATTCTTATTAATTTGAATCCAATTTAAATTAATTAATTAATTATTTGAATCATATTCAAATAAATTAATTTCTCCATTAATTATTTAATTTGAATCTTATTTAAATAAATAATTTATTTATTTATATGGATCTCATCTGAATAAATAATTAATTATTTGAATCACATTTAGATAAATTAATTCTCCATATTATAAAGTTATAATTTCAATCTCATTCAAATAAACTTTACAATAAATCATGCAATTAATTGTGTCCAATAAAATTAATATTTTCTTCCATAAATTTGAACATTTCAAACTTTCTTTCAACATATTTGATTCTTATTGGTCCGTGGTGAGCTAGCAAGACCTTATGAATCTATAAATTATAAGCTCCAATGATCCATGATTAATTAATTAAACACTTCAATTAAATTAACCTTCATTCTATAAAGCAAACTACTATAAACCCATAGTTGAACTCTTATGCACTGTAGGACAAGTGGTGTCCGTGGATATAATCAATATAAGCAAGTCGATCCTTCATGAATTGTTCATAATTACAACTGGGTCAAAATGTCTGTTTCACCCTTGCAATTATATCTTTTATTTAACTAGCACTAATATTTTTAATGAATAATTTTCTTATGATCTAACCATAAACTAAATCCATCTTAGGTCAGTGAGAGGGTGAGCCCCTTATTCAATACCCAAAATCAGCACTTAAGGCAATAACTCATCTACTTACCCTATACGAGAATGAGTGAATTCATCTTGTGAAGTTATGTTTCAACTCCACATTTAGTTAATCCCCAAAATGGTAGGCTTATTGCTTTGTAGCTAGGACCACTCTCACCCATGCAAATTAAAGGACTGGTCTCACAGATAGGAGTTTATAAATCACTTAAGATTAAGATTAAGTCACACATGATCATTCTATAAAATATTAATCTCATCAATTAATGGATTACAAAGAGAGATTTAAATATTTTGCAGTCTGGCCTGATACTAACTATTTGTATTGGATACCTCCACTCACATGTCTCCACAAGAACGATCTGGATCAAACTATTTGTAACTACAAAAAAGTGAGGCGTATCCATAGTGTCACAAGGATAAAGTACCCAACCTTATCCATATACTATAAACATTTAGGTTATTTCTTGAACATGATCCACTTGTATGTCAACTATATTGTTCAAGACTATATGTAATAACCTTGGTTTATTTGATTAATAGATAAATTAATATTTCATTATTAAAAATTAAATTAATATACTAAATTAATTACGAGGCTTTATAGTACAAATCCCAACAATCTCTCACTTGCACAAAAGATGGTGAGACATGTATCCTAGGGCATACTCTATACCCAACATGATCTCCTACTTGCCCTAGCGAAGAAGAGGCATGTCTTGTAACCTTCGACATTCTAGGTGATCTAAAAAACCTTTAACCTAGAGAGTCATTTTATATAAATCAAACCATATGTCATTAAAAGTCATCTTGGTCACTACTAAGATACTTTCTCTTCATATATTTTACCCTAGAAATTGGTGTTTACAAATGTCCTTAGTCTTCATCTTCGTACCACTATTATCTCATAAAGTGTGATAGACTAACTCAGAATTGAAATATTTTCAGATCTTTAAGGATATTTTATGACTACACAGATTTTGCTTCACAAGAAAATACAATGTACTTGTGTACCATTATCCACCACAAAGGATAAAATTAATCTTACAATGGATTTCTTTAAATCTTTTTAAGACAAGTGTATCTTGTGAAAGATCATATCTTAACACCATACACAAAATTTCTCATGATCCATAGATACTTTGAGAAAACTTTTAATTTTCTACTCAATGGTCACACCAGTAATATAACCAATATAACTAACTAATTAATTGTTAAATCTCATTAATGCATTAATTGTCTCCTACCAAGAGAAGATAATTAATCATCTATCCTCAACACTTGAGGTGTCATAGGATACTCTTCCTCAAACTTAATTTCACATTAGAACGATACATTATCATTCTTTTCGAAGTTCTACATCGAATATTTCACAAACATTTTGTAAATGTAAGATGCTTGAGACTCACTTAACATTTTGTCCCTAATTGGTTAGGTGGTCAAAATTTTAATGTTATATGTTACGACATTCACAATGAGTAATGTGTCATTAACATAAAACATGAGAAATATCCAGTTGTCAATTAATGACTATTTTATCTATACAAGATCATTAATACTTTTTCAAAGTTATAGGTTATGATAACTCTTATCAAACCGTATATTCAAAAATCTAATTGTTCAATTCATTTCTCAAATGAATTTATACAATTTTGCAAACACTTTGCATTTGATCTTTGAAAGTTGAACACCCTTGTTTGTTTGTGTAAATGTATCCTTTAAATTATCTTCATAAAACAATATAAACATTCATTTTACATATGTCATATGAAACAATGAATAATACTTAAAGACTACTATGACAATGAGTGAGAAAATTGACTCACAGTATAATTTCTTTAAATAAATTTCGCTCTGTGCCATGAGTCTTACATTAAAGAACTATATCTTCTTATCTACATAAGCACACCTCCTTTTGTAGATTTATTCTTATTCTATGGGTTTTACCCCATCAATAAAATCTACAAATCTAGATTAAAATGAAGTACATAGACTATATCTCGAGTTCAAAGCTTTGAACATGCAATCCTTGTCAATATCCTTAAACACAACTTTGAGGATAAGTCTTAAATTTTATTAACCAATATGACAATTTTGATCTCATCAAGTTATAGTGAAGGTTGAGTTATCTCTTAACCCTCTCGATAGAGACTTATCTTATTTGATTAGGATTCATTTGACATTCAAATGTAATTAAATGGTTAATAACAGTTATTAACTATTTAGTAGATTTAGTTGAAACAAAAATATCAACCCTTTTTACCCTTGGTATAGGTTTGTAGTTTTTTATTTGACATTCCTTATAAAATGAATATTTGACATTTAAATATATTATTTTGTTTAGAATTGCATAAAAGACCGTTTTGTTTCTCCTTAAGGACAACCTACATACAGGTAGATCTTTGAACATATATATTCATCTTGGATTTGTTCATGTGCATTTTAATGTACCCATATCCTGAAAAGTTGTAATAGTTTACTACACTTCCACAATCTCTATGGCACGTCCTAACCAGAGTATGACAATGATGTGTAACTTATAAATGATGTGAATATGTCTAATAAAGTACTCATCAGTAATATGACCAAGTCCTAACAAGGTCATCTTTCTTGTTCAGCCATATTGTATCTAATACTTAAAGTTGAGATATAATTTTATTTCCTATCAATTAGGTGTAGTACTGAAATTTCTATACTTTTATGATCTGATCACAATATATCTTGGTAGACTTGCCTAATTGATTTGAACTTTAGTCTAACTTCTTTGAACTCTTCAAAGAAAAGACTTTAGCTGTATTAGATAAAGATACTCATACACTAAATATTCATCAATCATGTAGATGACATATTTATGATATTTCTTTGGCTTTTACATTCACCATACCACCTAGGTCAAAATGTGTAAGAAAACGTGTTCTTTGATCTTTTGCCATATCTAATAAGGTTCAATGACTATCTTGCATGAAAGGCAATATTTTTAAATAGGTAGCACAATTTAACTCCAACTCTTAGAGAATTACCTGTACTAGTCATTGGATTATAATTGATGACAATCAATTATAATTTCCAAGGACAAATATATTTTAGGAGAAAAATAATTTGACTTTCTACTATGGATTCGATAATCCTGAATGTCTCAATGTAGTATTTGTATGTGTTAAACATTTTAATACATACCAATTGTACTTATTTAAGGCTGAACATATTTTCAAACAACTTTTGAAAATATGCTTTATTACATAAAACATCCATACCTTATGAATTTGAGAAATTGAATTTATCTCATGGTGATGAAACCGTCATTTTCAGCATAAATAACAATTATGACATCTCCTTTCTCCCACTAAACTAACTGAGATGGACTTCTCGATGCCATGTAGAAACAATTACTAAGCATATTCCAAGAATTTCAATCTAATTGTAATAAAGAAAAATTTGATAATGAATTCTCATTCAATTATCTAGGTGCGAATTTTTATTCTCCACAAAAAATCTAGTAAATCAAATTTACTTTCATTCTTATTTTTCTTCCCATTGAAGTATTTCCAAAATTCATCATTGTGTGATTTAAAATTAAAATGTCAAAGAGTTGTTGCGTCGTGAAGGAACCACTGCCCTGAAAGTAATTACTGTGTGATCTTGGTACTAATTGCTATGTCAGTTTCTCCTCAAGCTTAAAACAACATCCAATTTTAGGCATGCACTCGCTGTAAGATGGATTAGAATTTAGAAAAAAGAATGTTTAGAACAGATAAAAGATGATAAGAAAGCCCAATACCGAAAATGATATTGAAAAACGATATCTTATTGCATATCGAACGTTTAATTTTTAGGTTAAAAATAAGACGGATAAATAGCAAAAAGTTATTTCTTCCATCACCACCACATTTGGAGTTACCTATAGCATGTCTTGATATTTATACCTTCTAGGCATTGCTTAATTCTCCAATATGGGACAACATTCTCTTGTTACTTTTAACTTTTGCTATGAGCCTAAACCCAAGAGTTATTTCCAACAATCCTCAACAAATGACTGTTATAGCAAAATTAAAATAAAACAAATTATTTGAAGAAGCTGTTCTCAGGATAGGAGATTAAAACTTAAACACCAATATCTAACGATTTGAATTGATGCGTAGTGAAGCGAGACAACATCTTCATTAGAGAAAGTGAGTTACCCCTTGAACTTTCAATAACATTGGTTGAGACCCCCACAACACGTTTTACTCCAAGTATTTTTTCTTGATTTTGCGATATAGAGTGTGCTAAGTAAGACCAAACCTTGGGTCACCATAAAAGCTCTAGAAAGAGACGCTTAAACTCTTCATAAAAGGCTGTCACACCTTCTCTATCACGTTAAATGCTTCAGCAAGTTTGTTCGAGACAACCCACTCAAAATTGAGCTATGAAGACTTTGTCATGTAGTCCATACCAAGACCAACTTCATCAAGTTTGTCAAAGACAAACCACTCAGATATTGAGCTATGATGATTTCACCATTATCCATCAAATCCATATCAGGGCCACCTAAAGAAAAGGCTATGGATCATTTAAAGGTTTTAGTTTTATCCATCAAGTTCGTATTAGAACCACCCAAATAAAGGGCTATGGATCATCAAATCTGTCACAATAGATCTCCTAGAAAATGGGCTATGGATCATCAAATGTATTGCAATAGACCACCCAGATAAAGGGCTATAGACCACTATAAGGTTTAAGCCCTATGTTCACTAAAGATTCTAAAATTATTTTCCATTTTCCTTGTTAGTCATTTGGTTAGAGGGTTAGCTAGATTCCGCTCAAATCTCATAAATTCTAAACTCCTCCTTTTAAGAACAGTTTCACAGCTCCATGTCTGAGACAGATATGCCTTCTTTTGCCATTATATAAACTATTCTTGGTAATTCCTTTGGCAGTTTATGAATCACAATGCACTGAGACTGGTACCGATGCCCCCCACAATGGTACATTTCCTAGTAGACTTCTAAGCTATTTTAGCCTTTTTTTCTGCTAATGCTAGAGCAATAAATTCAGATTCCATGATGGATCTAGCTTTGCACGTCTGTTTTGCAGACTTCCATGATATGGATCCTCTAAGTAAGAATATATCCACTAGTAGAATTGACCTCACCATTACCTGTTACCCACTTTGCATCACAATAACCTTCTAACATAGCAGAGAATTTATTGAAATGTAAACAATAGTCTATTGTGTCCTTAAGATATCTCAATAAACGACAAAGAGCACCCCAATGTATTTTATCAGGATTATGTGTATATCTACTCAATCTACTTATAGCATATGCAATATCAAGTCTTCTATAGTTCATTAGAAACATAACACTACCTTGATCTTTGTATATTCAGATTGAGACACACCATCTCTTTTATTTTTCTTAAGACTTATACTAGTATCATAAGGTGTTCTTACAGGAGGATCATCAAAACAGTCAAATATCTTTAATAGTTTTTCAATATAGTGTGATTGACACAGAGAAAAACCATTTTTAGTTTTCTTATTTTAATACCAAGTATTACGTCAGCTTCCCCTAAGTCTTTCATTTTAAAATGCGATGATAAAAACAACCTGGTATTATTTATTACCTCTATGTTTGTGATGCTTGATTTTATGAAGTGAATTATGGATGATATGTAATGGTGAAATTGCATTGTGCACTCAAGTTTCCTCAGCGGAATAAAAGTGTAAATTCCACTAAGTTTCTTGGTAAGTCTAGTGTTAAACTCAGGGACTTGTTAAAATAGATTATGATGGTAATTTTTATGAAAACTTTGCGGTAACCGGTAACTCAATTAATTGTTGGTTTATTGTTGATTGTGTTAATGAAAAATAAACAAATATGGCGGATTTAAGAAGAGTAAGTTGTGTGATAGATACACTGAGTATGCGGATGAACGGGTTGAGAAGATCTTTAGCTAGTGTTACTTGGGAATGCATCAAACTATGCGATCATGCTACAACCATGCACAACAAGTCATTTTCCAATGCGAATGCAATGCTCCTAAGTCTAGGACGCATGTATTGAATGCAAAAGTGTCCATAGAGCTTATCCTTAAGTCTCTACTCTTTTCCTATGCGATGATACAAAATGCATAAATACAAGGTGACCGCATACAATCATATCCTATCTCTAGGATGCATGCGATGCATTGATAACAAATAGTGTTTATTCCTAAGCTCCTATCTCTTGATTATGCATTCTAATCTGACACTCCCGAGCCTAGATTCTAACTTGACCTTCCCAAGCCTAGATCCTGTCCTTAGAGTACCCTCCCCAGTATCTCTAATGGATGAATGAAGCATATATAATATAAGATAATCACATAGAATGAAGATTCCTTAGTTGTGCTAGCTAAATGCTTCTCAACCCATTCAACAGATTTAGCTACTTATGTGTAAATAACAGAGAGTGAACAGATATAGAGAAGAAAATTCCATTTTTATAAATGAGTGGAGTAAAAAATAACAATGGAAGTTAAAGGTAGAGAGCCTGGTAGTAATTCCTTGCTGAACGAGGCTTTTACACTATAAATCTCTATTCGGTTCCAAAGATATTACTGCTTCCGCAGGCGTCGGCCTCTCTCTATCCTTGAAGCTTTTGGCACTCTCCCAAGCTTCCCGGAGTAATCTGTCAGCACCACCTTCCTCTCTCGCATCCATCTTAATATGAAAGAAAAACTATGAACACAGACGTTCGAACTGAAGTATGAAATTTCGAACTGCTGAACGGTGAACCCCTTTTATGAAGGATGCCCTTGGTATTTATAGAACATCCATGGTGAACGGCGGCTTCTCTCTCATGATTGTACAGATGGGACGGCTTTAATTCCTGACTGATGCGCCGAATAATTGTCAACGAAAAGCTGAATGTACTTGTGATCGTTATTAGTTGTTAACTTAATTCAGAGTCGACTGTCATCAGCTTTCTGTCCCATCGCGATTAATTAGCCTTTCACCCAGATGCGCCCATCATGTTGCGCTGACCAAGTTGCGGTGATCCTTCTCGGGGGAATATTTGCGAACACGATCACCGCAAAGCCTTGCGGTGATGCTACGCTCAACCAATGATATCCTATGATCGCAATTTCCGCTTTGCATCATCGCATATTCTGCACAAAAATATGAAAATCAACTATTCTAATGCGATGAACGCATGCGACTACAATATTATGAATCTGATGCTTTTTGGACGCAATTTAACATGTTCAATCAATGCAAGCCAACATTGTTTAAGAACTTAGCACTATGATAACGTGCATTTCTACCCGTTATCAGTTTGTTCCAAAGATGAGCATATCATCAACATACAAGCATACAATCACACACGTTGCTCCAAATAATTTTTAATAAACATACGTATCAGAGAAATTCACCTTGAACCCATTGTTTATTAAAGTATTGTTGATTTTTTTTAAAAAAAAATTTGGAGCTTGCTTAAGAACATAAAGGAATTTTTTAATTTTACATACTTTATTTTTCTGACCAGCAATTGTAAAGTCTTTAGGCTATATCATATAAATTTCTTCTTCTAGATCACCATTAAGAAAAAATTGTTTTTATGTCCATTTGCTGAATTAGAAGTCCATGGATGACATCTAGTGCATCAAGGCTCTAATTATAGCTATTTTTGTTATAGGGGAATACATGTCAAGGTAGTCAATACCTTGTTTTTGTGTATAACCTACTACTACTAACCTAACCTTGTATCTTTCAATTGAATCATATGGTCTTATTTTCTTCTTGGTTCATGGTTAGAGAATCTAGTTAAAGAATCTAGTTCACTCTTAATAGTTTCCTTCCATAAGCTAGAATCTACAAAACTTAAGGCTTCTTGGTATGTTTTAGATCCTCATCTATTAGATACATACATTCAAAATGACAGTCAATATCATCTGGCCTTTCAATTAAAAATGTAGTCAAGAAATCAAGACCAAAATTTTTCTCAATTCTCTATCCCCTTACTTCTTCTAAGTTCAATTTCATGCATTCTTTCAGACGTTCTAACATCTTCAGTTTCAAGCATACTACTAGAAACTTTATTATTTTCAGTTTCATGCATACTATTAGAATCTTTATTATTTTCAGTTTCATGCATACTATTAGAACTTTTATTATTTTCAGTTCCATGCATACTATTAAATGATGAAGGAATAGACGTAGATACATTCTCATAACTAGATGTTCTATCTTATTCAAAATTTTCCTTTTTCATTGGAAATATAAGGTCAAAAAATTCAGCATCCCTATATTCACATATAGATCTATCATTTAAGCATATAAATCTATATGCAACACTATTTTCAGCATAACAAATAAACACACAATCAAAAGTTTTAGATCGTACCGTAGGTTTCTTGAATGTAGGATATGCTACATTCCAAATATCCTCACACCCTTAAGTAATTGAGATTAGGTGCATAACCTCTTAAAAGTTTGTAAAATGTCTTATCCAATTTTTTGTGAGGTACTCTGTTAAGAATAAAACAGGTAGATAGCACAGCTTCCCCCCACATATTATCAGATAGTCCGGAACTTAACAACAAACATTCATCATTTCCATAAAAGATCTATTTCTATATTCTGCAATTCCATTTTCTTGTGGTGATACAGGTGCAGTAAATTCATGAATAATGTTATTTTATTCACAAAATTCTTTAAGAAAATTATCACTGTATTCACCACCTCTATCTGATCTTAACCTTTTAATCCTCATATCTAATTGATTTGTTACTTTTGCTTTATATTTCAAAAACATATTACGAGTTTCATCTTTTTTTTTTTTTTTAAACGATAGATTTTAGTATGTCTAGAGAAATCATCAACAAAGATATGTGGTAATTTTCCCGTCTTTGCTTGTGATGTTTTTGAAATCAGCTATATCAGAATGAATCTATTCAGGCAATTCTGTACTTTTATAGGGGATAGGTTTAAAAGGTTTCTTGATGAACTTGCTTTCACACAAACAAAGCATTTACTAAATTCACATGTTTAAGATGCATTGATCAGTTTTAATTTTTTATGTTTCTTATCTGATGCAATATTCAAATGACCTAATTTACCATGCCACATATCAAGAGACTCAATAATGTAATCAGGATAAAAAAGCACTTGCGTTCATCATATTCGTAACATGAACAATGTTCAAGACAAAAAAACCATCAACAGGATAACCCTTACCAATAAAATCTCCATTTTTTGGTGAGGATAACCTTGTCAGCTTCAAGTACAATTGTAAGCCTAGCTTGATGCAATAGACTTCCAGACACAAGGTTCCTATGTAAAGAAGGTACATACAACACATTACTTAAGGATAAAGTTTTTCTAGAGGTTAATTTTAAAAGAATCTTCCTTTTTCAAAGTAGTTCTGCATAGCAAAGTTACCCATGAATAACACTATCCGTTAATAGAGTTTTGTAATCTTGGAAGAGCTAATAGTTTTAGCAAAAGTGTCTTAAAGCTCCAGTGTCAAGAATCCAATCAAATTTGTTTTCCACCAGGTTGCCTTCCATAAAAACAACTATTATTTCATCTTGTTTGCTACAAAGTTTTCATACTTATGGATTTGATCAACAATAGGTTTCTAGTTGGTCATCTAGAGTTGTAGCTACTTTCTGATGATGTAGTTTTTTTTTTTCCAACATGATTTTCTTTGTACCGAGACTCCAACATGTTTCAAATTGCCTTAGCTGATTTTTGGACCACGAATAGATTGAACATAAGGTCTATCGTATGGTGAATTAATGGCTACAAACTTTTTTGTTGTCTTTCATGTATTTATCAGGATCGATCTCAGAGGGCTGCCTCAGTTGGTAAGAAATGACGACGGGTTCTCTAGAAGGTGTTGGATCAATGATAGTAGATACCTTTGGTAGCAGCAGATGCTTCTGTTATGAGGATATAATCAACCTCTAGTTGCTCAAAGAAGATTATTAATTTTTTAGACCAGCGATGGTAATTTACTCCATTGAGTAGTTTGAGCATGGACAAATATGAGAGGACCTTATCGTTCTTGATCGACATCTGGAGAAAATATTTTCTTAGTGTAAAATATAGATGTCGAAGAGTTGCTGCGCCGTATTGAAACCACTTCCTTGAAAGAAATTACAGTGCGACCTCAGTGCTAATATGTCGGTTGCTCCGCAAGGTTAACATGACGTCCAATTTCAGGTGTGCAATCGTCGGAAGATGGATTGGAATCGAGGAAAAAGAATGTTTAGAACAGATAAAGGAAGATGAAAAAGCTTAGTATCGAAATTGATATTGAAAAACGATATCTTATTACAGATGAAGGAAGATGAGAAATGCCAGCAAGTCAAATATATCAATTAGGAGATAAATATAAGCCATCTCTATTATTATGATTTATCAATCACAAGGTTCATGAACTGGCAATAGGAGCTTGAGAAACATTTTTGAATTAAAGCCAAATTCGAATTACAATACTGTAATCATGGTGTTTATTCATACTTTTTCAAATAATACTTTTTCTCAAATTTTGACTTGTATCAGTAATTCAAAATTAAAATCATGAGAGTGAAGGGACCGAATCCTGTAACGGAAGCGTAATATATATATATATATAACTATTTATTAATGAATTTATATTTACGTGTGTGCTTTTAATATATGTTTCAAATTAATAGAAAAAGCATAGAAGTCCTAAACATATTTTTAACTAAGTATGCTGTAGACAGAAGAAATTCTAGAAGAAGAGAGTTACATTAGAATACAATTCTTCAATCTTCTCAAATTCCATGTTGTTATCACGATCTCAACAACTCTTCAACGATCTCACGAACAGAACATCACCACTATATCGTCTTCCCCGTTATTCTCCAACAAGAAAAAGCATTGCGGGAACCTTTTTGGCAGATAAAGGGAAGAAGAGTTTATACATAGAAACATTTTCTCTATAACTTTCGAGTGTTGAAAGATTTTTAATGTTGAGAGAATCTTTTAAGCAAGAAGATTTTTTCTTCTTCTATCTGTTTTCATCAATGAGTGAGGAGGGAGATAAGTCCTTCCTTCACAATAATCCATGTTAACTCCCCAGTAACTACAGGGGAGCTCAATTTTAATTAATTAAATCAAAACATATTGCATTAAATTAAATAAATATTAGTTAATCTAATTAGTTAGTATTAATTAATTTTAAAATTTAAATGTAAATTAAATTAAATCATATAAAATAAAATAAAATAAATATGAATTAATCTAATTAATTAGTATTCATTAATTTTAATGAACTAAATATCATATATTTACTAAATATCAAATGTATTTTTCTCTCATATACTATAGTTTTAATATGAATCTTATTCATATTAAATTTGGCTTATAATTTTAAAATGAATCTCATTCATATTAAATTTAATATATAGTTTTAATATCAATCTCATTCATATTAAATTTAACCTACAATCATAATATGTATCTCATTCAAAATTAACTTTATAATATAATATATCTCTATGCATTATATTAATCTTATCATATACAATATATTAAGGGAGATTTCCAAAGATAGAAAAATAAAGGAAACTTTATACAAAATAACAAAATTTTAATCTTCTTTGATTGAGGCTGATAAGTCTATTAGTATTTTCTTTTTTGCTATTTCTGTAAATAATTTAACATTTTTTATATCCATGAAAATTTTCTATATGTTACTTGTATCATATAAAATAAACTTAAATTCCCTTAGAATTTAAACAATACAAGTTCTTCTAAAACTAAATATTCCTTGTTTTACCCTTAGTGAGCTAGTAGGGGACCTAATGAACCTATAGATTAGAAACTCCAATGATTCAAGATTAATTAATTAAACTCTTTAATTAAATTAATCAACATTCATTAACTGTAGGTCACTCCATTCAAGACCAACAGTTGCATTCATTCAAGACCCACAGTTGCATTCTTCGCATTGTAGAATATTTTTGTGTTCATGCATATAACCAATTATTAGTAAGTCAATCCTTCACGAATTGCTCATAACTACAACTAGGTTAAATTATCGTTTTACCCATGTAATTACCTCTTACTTCTTCGAGATAGTGAGAAAGTGAGAAGGTGAGACTTTATTGTTCAAGACCTGAAATCAGCCCTTAAGGGAACAATTTATCTACTTACCCTAAAGATGGAAAGGAGGGAATTTCATCCTATGTAGGTATGTTCCCAACTCTTACTCAAAAAATCCCCAATATGATAGGCTTATTGAGTCAGCGAATCGGGTCACTCTCACCCATATAAATCAAGGACTACCCTCATATATAAGAGTTCATTACTCACTCAGGATTGAGGGTGATGTACCTATGGCCATCCTATGAAATGTTAATCTTGTTAGTCAACGGTGTTAAAAAGATAGATTAATCATTTTGCGGATTGGTTTCATACAAATTCTTTATGTAGGATACCCCTACTCGCATGTGTTCATATGAACGATTTGGATCATATCATTTTGTAACACTTATAACTCTGGTAACATTTACAAAGTGGGTCATATCCTTAGTGTGATAAGACACCCAACCTTATTCATAGAAGGTAGACCATTTAGGTTATTACTTGAACATGATCCACCTATATGCATATTGTTCAAGTTACATAAAATATCCTTAGATCTTTCCTTAATGGATAATGACATATATAAAATAATCAGCCATTATTTCAAATAACTTATTAACTACGAGGCTTTAGGGCATACATCCTAACAATCTTCCACTTGCACAAAAACCAATGTGACATATATCCTAGGGCATATATTCTATATCCAATAGAGAGAAAATGACACAACAAAATATATAAAGTAAATTTGCTAACATGCAATCAAATATCCATTCAAATTTATCATTAAGTTTTAAAACCCTATAAATCATGTATAATGCAATGATATTCCAGTGATTTAGAACAAGTGTCATCGTAAGGTAAAACCCTATAAATCATGTATAATGCAATGGTATTCCAGTGATTTAGAACAAGTGTCATCGTAGGGTAGGTCAGATACTCCTTTCTAGTGATTTAGAACAAGTGTCATCGTAGGGTAGGTCAGATATTCCTTCACTGCATTGAGGCATTCTCAACCAAACATTATACTAGAATAACTCTTATCCCTATAAGATTTAGTTATCATTTTTCGGTCAGAACACCATTAAAAACCTTAATATGCTCTGTAAGTGTAATCCACCATTTTGATGATGTAGTTTTGTCCCAACAAGTGCAGCCTAGTGTAGGTCAAGTATTGGAAAAAAAAAATTGCAATCCTATCCTTTTGTAGGTTACGTATTGGAAACAAAATTGCAATCCTATCCTTTTTAAGAGTTAACCACTATGCAAACAACATTCTTAGGAGGACAAAAGCAAGGTTGAAACAAAGCCACAACAAAGCCATCACGAGGCCAAGCATGAATTTCACATTATCAACCAATGATGAAGCCCATAGGATATATTGACACATATCTTTCGTCCACTTAATATAATACTTTCTCTAATCCCCCTTGATCTTGACTCATACAAACATCTTCCTTAGAGCCAAATAAAGCTGCCATGAGGCCAAACATGAATCTCATGGTGTGAATCTTTCTAGAGATCACAAGAGAGATGCATATCATATACATTTATTCTTCCACTAAGTATTTTGAAATAGGAGTTTCATTACTTAGACAGACTTAAACTAAATCATTTATCTAAGTTTTAATTTGTTTGCCTAAACGAAAATGTTATGTTTGGATAGTTTTCATGATATGAAGTTTCCTATGTTTATTAAACCTTTTAATAAACTAATCATATTATGATTTAATAAAAGTTTGATTTAATTCAATTCCCAAGTCAATTCCTAGGTAGGGAAGTTTCCTAAACAGTCAACTTAAACACCCCGGCCAATTCCTTAAACAGAGTTTCCTTATAGATAACATTTTAATATTTAAATCTTTTAAGTAACCCATTTTAAACTATTTAAAACCGAATTAAAAAATCTATATTTATTCTAATCATAGAAGATAAGCATGCATTTTACTTTATTCTAATCTCATTAGAATTCTAATAAATATAAATAAAACTTTTAAACTATTTAAAATTTGAAGCAATTTTATCTTTATCATATAAGAACCTAATCTCATTAGGGAAGCATGCAATCTTTCTAATCTCATTAAAAATATATAAAGATAAACTAAAATCAATTGTCTTTAACTAAACAAGATCCTAATTCTATTAGCGAAGTGTGTAATATTTCTAATCAAATTAGAAAATTATAAAGATAATTTAAAATCTTAAACTATTTTAAATTAAATTAAAATTATCTTTTATGTAATTATACAATATTAATTTAACTATCTAATATAACAATTATATTTTAATTAAAGAATAACCTGTACATGAATCTCTACAACAACTTAAATATAACACTTATATTTAAATAAAAGAGAATCTCAACATGCATCTAATTAAATCTAACAGTTATATTTAAATGTACGAGAATCTCAACATGTATCTAATTAATATAATATATAGAGTTAAATAATGCATGATATGTTTAACCTATTATGAGATTTTAGTCTAAACGACATACTTTATGTAACATTAAAAATTTAATTTAAATCATACATCCATGCATAATTAAATTAAATAACAAAATTGACCGACATCTTTGGCATATCCTAGAAATTAAAGATAAAATTTAAAATTACAATAATTTTAATTTTCAAGATATATTTCTTTATTTCGAAAGATTCAACGTTTTTCAAGAACTCACAACACTTTAACATCAAAATAAATGAAAAACATACAAGAAAATCCCAATCCTTGAGGGTTTTACAATTGATCTAATCAAAAGCTTTAAATCTAATGTCCAAATATGCCAAAACAATCAATTTTGCAAATTGAATTTAATACCACATACACCTCGTATTTATTTTAAAAGCAACCCAACATTCTTGATTTTTAATTCAAATCAAGAATCAAAGATTGATTCTGATACCAATTGAAAGAAATTGTATTCTGATGGACGTGTATAATCGTATTCTTTGACTTTTTGAAAGAATTAAAAATACAAATAATCAATAAAAAGTTAAACATCATACCATTACCAATACATAAATGCAGCAAAAATCTTCTCCTAAAACCGGTAGTCTTCTCCTTGAATTGTTCCTTTTTCAAAGGAAATCTTCTTGCTATGACTTTGGCAAGGATCCGGCTTGTAGGAACCGCTCTTGAATGATGAGAGAGAATAAGAAAGAAGAATTTTCTTAGAACTTTTCTAAGAAAATAGGAGAGTTTTTTTTTGGAGAAAAATCTCCCTAGAATGAGAGTAGAGATTATGTTGTAGAGTTGTAAAGAGTGTAGAGTGAGTTCCATGAAGGTTCACTAGGACATTATATATAGATCTCTATTCGATCACTCCTAATCCTATTAGGAGAATTCCCAGTAGATATTTTAAATTAAATATTCAATCATATCGAATATATTTTCATTTAATATCTCATATTAAAAGATTTAAATATTTAAATCATTAAATCTCATTTAAATTAATTAATTAATTATTTAAATTTTATTCAAATAAATTAATTCTCTTATCATTAGTTTAATTCGAATCTTATTCAAATTAAATAATTTATTTATTTATATATATATCATTCAAGTAAAAAGTTAATTATTTGAATAATATTCAAATAAATTAACTCTTCATATTTTAGAATTATAATTTAAATCTCATTCGAATAAACGTATTAATTATACTTCTTGTGATGTTATATTATAAAGTTATAATTTTTCTACTTGTATTTGGACAAATGCTCTTCCGGATTGGCTTTCCCATGCTTGTGGGGTTGATATGTCAAGAACCAATGCTTAACATATTTATGCTTTGAGGTTGTTTAAAAAAAAGTTCATGTAATTAATTGTATCCAATACAATTAATATTTTTCCTCATTAATTTAAATATTTAAAACAAAAATCAACATATTTGATCCTTGTTGGTCCGTAGTGAGTTAACAATGGGACCTTATGGACCTAAAGATTATAAGTTTGAATGATCCAAGATTAATTAATTAAATTATTTAATTAAATTAACTTTCATTCATTGACTATAGGGCAAAACACTATACAAACATAGTTGAACTCTTATTCACTTTAGAACAGGTTGTCCATGGATATAATCAATATAAGCAAGTCAATCTTTCACGGGTTATTCATAATTATAGCTTGGCAAAATGTTTGTTTCACCCCTACAATTACATATTTTCCTTAAATATCACTGATTTCTCTAATGAACAATTTTTTTATAATCTAACCATAAACTAAGTCCCTCTCGGGCCACAGGCCCCTTGTTCAAGACCCGAAATTAGCACTTAAGGGAATTAATTATCTACGTACCCTATACAGGAGTGAATTCCATTTTCTGAAGTTATGTTCCTGATTTATCACTTAGTCAAGTCCCCAAAATGGTAGGCTTATTGGGTCGAGGTCACTCTTACCCATGGAAATCAAAGGACTGACCTCACAAACAAGAGTTTATAAATCACTTAGGATTAAGATCGAGTCGCATATCATCATACTATGAAATATTAATCTCTCAACGGATTTACAAAGAGAGATTAAATATTTCGTGGTCTGATCTTATATAAACTCTTTGTATAGGGTACCCCCAATCACATGTCTCTACATAAATAGTTTGGATCAAACCATTTGTAACTATTACAAAGTAGGTCGTATCCATAGTGTCACCAGGATAAGACACCCAACTTTATCTATATTTTATAGACCTTTATGTTATTTCTTGAACATGATCTACCTATATATGAACTACATACCGTTCAAGACTACATGTAATAACCTTTGATTTTTCTAATTAATAGTTAAATTAATATTGTATAATTAATAATTAAATTAATCGACTAATTAATTATGAGGTTTTAGGGCACAAATTCCAATAGTTAACTATTAAGTGGATTTACTTGGACTCAATTCATCAACACTATTTAATCTTATTATAGGTTTATAGCTTTTTATTTGACATTCTAATATTTTTCATACAAATACATTATTTTATTTAGGACTGTATGAAAGACCATTTTGTTTCTCCTTGAGGACAACCTACATTTAAGCCTATCTTTGAACATACATATTCCTTTTGAATTTGTTTCAACATGTGCACCTTAACATACCCAAATCCTGAAATATTGTAAACCAAGTTTACAACACTTTCCTAATCCAAAATTATTTCTCATATAGCTTTGGAGGGAATAATGTTCATAATGCAATTTCTATTGCATGTCCTAACTAGATTGTGACAATGATGTGTAACTTAGTAATGATGTGATCATGTCTAACAAAGTACTCATCATTAATATAACAAAGTTTAACAAGGTTATCTTTCTCCTTTTGAAGCATAATTTCATCCAAATTGCTTAAAATTGGGATGTAATCTCATTTTTTATCGACTAGGTTTAGTACGTCAGGTTTTTGTACTTTCCATTATGATTGGATCATAATGTATTAATAGACTTACTGAATTGATTTTCAAGTTTAGTCTTACTCTTTTGTAACATTTTAAAGAAAATTAAGACTTAAGTTGCATTAGGTAAATATATTTATGCGTTAAATATTTATCAATCCTATTGGTGATATATTTACAATAATGTTATTTGGATTTGTTGGGTTTTATGTCCTAAAACTTGGGGTTTATAAACAATAAACTTATTCTATTAATCAATATAGATGTTATTGAAGTTTGATTCAATAAAGTTGAATGTTTGAATTGCTCATTTCATTTTAGAAGTAACCTAAATCCAATAAACTAAGATCCACGCCTATTACATGAATACTTGAACTTTATGTGGAGACTTAAGAGTGGATCAAGTTCGAGTAAATACCAAAATGGTCTATAGTATACAGATAAGGCTAGGTACCTTATTCTAGGGATACTATTAGATGTGACCCACTTTCTAGATGTTACAATTATTGTGAAGTTTTATAAACGATGTGATCCTAATTCGTTCATGTGGAGACATGCGAGTGGGGGTGTCCTATACAAAGAGTTTATATAAGATCGGAACAAGAAATTAGTCACTCTTACTTTATAACGTTGTTTACTGTTTAAGACTAACTGTTTCATAGTGATGACCTAGGCAACTTGACCTTAATCCTGAGCTAACTATGAACTCCTGTTTTTTCAAGATTATCCTTAGATTTGTATGGGTGAGGGTTGGCTCAACAATGCTGACTCAATAAGCCTCCCATTTTTGGGGTAAGACTGGGTAGATAGCTGGAGACATAGAGTACAAGATGAAACTTCCTCCTACTCGCTTTTAGGGATAGTAGAGAGGTTGTTCCCTTTAGTGCTAAGTCTGAGTCTTGAACAAGGGGCCCCTACCCTCTCATTGGCCCAAGAGGAACTCGATTTAGTGATTGAATCACTAACCAATTATTCATTAGAGGATCAATGGGATTTAAGGAATAAGATGTAATCTCAGGGGTTAAAATAGTTTTTGACCCAGTTGTTATTATGAACAACCTGTGAAAGGTCGACTTACTGATTATGGTTATATCGAGTAGACAAAAATGTATCTACAGTGAGGGGAGTACAACTACTGGGCTTTAGTGGAGTGGTCCGGTAGTTAACAAATGTTGGTTAATTAGGTTAGAGAATTTAGTCGATTAATCTCGGATTGTTGGAGTCCAAGATCTGTAGGTCCATTAGCTCCCTTACTATCTCACAAACGGATTAAACCTTAGAATAAAGTGATGAGAGAATTTGAAACGTTCAAATTCAAATTGAAGGAATCAATAATTATATGTTTAATTGACGAATTAAATGAAATTGGAGAATTGGATAATATTTAAATTTGATTTAAATATTACATGAATAAAGATTCATGATTGAGGAATTGATGTTCAATTAATCTAGCATGTGATGTTGAATTAATATAATTAATTGAATTGTTAATTAATTATTAGAAATTAATTTAATTTAAAAAATTAATTATTGAATTAATTTTTAATAAAGTTAAAAAATTTCATATTAATTATTGAATTAATATTGAAATTAATTTTCAAAATGAAAAGAAAGAACTGTTTTTTTCAATTGAAAATCAATTTTAAAACCCGTTGGTGGGTTTTTCCATTTTTTTGGCACAATTCCACTCATAATCTACTTCCAATTGCAAGTATATGATGTGAACTTCTTGTGAAGTTTGATGGCATACTGAAGGAGAATAAAACTTAGCTTTTTGAGCTGAAATAGATGAGACCTGCAAAAAAATTCTACTAAGGTGTTGAAGAAGTGTTCTTCAACTTGAGAGGGAAAATCAAAATCTTCTCCTTCAAATTCCCAAATTCCAACTCATTTTAAATCCTACAATTTCATCTAAGGTCCAAGAGAATAGTAGGAAAGATCTATTGGTGGTCCACAAGCTTTGGGAGTCAAATTTGAAGCTGAATTCGTGGATTGAATAAGGTCTTCAAAGGTATATTACTGAAACCCTAGTTTTTCTTTATGAGCATGCTTTCTTAATTGCTAAAATTCATGAATTAGAGTGCTTAATGATTATGTTTACTTCAACTTATTGCTTGCTAACTCCAACAGGATTTTATTTTTACCAAAACCCTTTGGATCAGAATGTGTAAGCCTAACATGTTTTTTGTTCTTGTAGCCTTATCCAATAAGGTTCAATGACTATTTTGCATTAGAGGCAAGATCTTCAGACAGATAAAATAATTTAACTCTAACCACTAGAGAATTACTTGTACTAGTCATTTCATTCATATTAAAATTGATGATAATTAAATGCCAATGCCAAGTATCTTTTAAGAGAAAATAATTTGTCTTTTTGTTCTGGATACATTAATCCCAAATTTTTCAGTGTAGTATTTATATGTGTTGACATTTTAACACATACTAATTGTACTTATTTAAGGTTGAACATGTTTTCAAACAAATTTTGAAAATATGCTTTATTAATTGAAACATTCATACTCTATGAATCATCTAGTAATAAAGTTTCGAGAAATTAAATCTCTTTTATGATGATTAAAAGTACCATTTTCAGCATAAATGACAATTATGTCATCCCATTGTCTTCCACTACACAAACTAAGATTGACTTCCTAGAAGCTATTCTACATTATTAAGTATTTTCCAAAAATTACAGTTTAATTGTAATGAAGAAACAAATTTGATCGTGAATTCTCATTTAACTATCTAGATGCACATCTTTATTCTCCATCAACAATCTAATAAATAAAATTTACTTTTATTCTTATTTTTCTTTCCATCGATGTACTTCAAAAAAAAAAAAAAAACTCATAGTGTGACTCCCCAAGCTAATTTGGAAACAATTTTCTTATTAGCTTTATTCACATTATTCATATTTTATTGGACTACATAATACTTAATGTTGAGATCATCTAGATGATTATCTAAATTTAGCTTCTATTAACTTCAACATCCCATATGTCGTCGTCTTATCCTTTATCTTCTAAATTTAACGTATAGTATGTCAATTAAGAGATAAATATAAGTTATCTCTTCTATTATGACTCATCAATCATATGATTTACGAACAATTCATGATTTGGCAACAGAACTTTGAGAACATTCTCAATTCAAAGACAAATTCAATATTTTACATTGCCATTAATATAGTGTCGAGTTACTTTTCCAAGTAATACTTTTCCTCATTTTTTACTTATATCAATATTTCAAAATTAAAAAAAAAAGTGAGAGAAATTGACATAATATTGAAATATATAAAATATATTATTTAACATGATGCAATCCACTATCCACTCGACTTCAACATAGAAATCGTACTATATGAAAATTGTACCCTATAATTTTAATATGAATCTCATTCATATTAATTAATTATTTCTATTGTTATGATATCTTCAATGATTTAGAACAAATGCTACTGAAGGGATATTCAGTTAGTTATTCATTCACTAGATTGAGATGTTCCCAACCAAACATCACATTAGAATAACTCTTATTCCTATAATGTTCAATTACCATTTATTTGGCTAGAACACCGTTAACCACTTTAATGCGTTCTTTGTAAGTGTAACCTTCATTTTTTATCTTATTGTTCTGCCCTAACAAGGTTACCAAAGGGAAAGGCAATATTGGAAACAAGAAACTACTATCTTATCCATTTCAAGAGTTTACCTTGATATTGACCCATGCAAACACCTTCTGAAGAGGGACGGTCCCAAACCGCTATGAAACCGAGCATGAACCTCACGTTGTAAACAAACAAAGGAGACCATAGGATATGTTGACACATGTCCTTCTCCCACTTACTATAAATACATTCTCCAATTCACCATGATATTAATTCATACATACACCTTCCAAAGGAGAAGGATCCCAAGCCACCATAGGACCGAGCATGAAGCTTACTTTGGAATTTATCCAGAGAGTGTGAGAGAAATGACATATCATATATATCTTTCTCCTACTAGGTATTTTGAAATTAGGGTTTATTCCGATAACTTGTAGAAATACAAGTTATTGTGGCTCTTAAGTTAGAACAATTAGGGTTTTTAATGATAAAATCTCATCATTTTTAGAAGAAACGCATGGAATTACTCGAAAATTATCAAACTCATGCAAAAGAATGTTTATTACTAAAGTACTGCGACACTAATGCATGATATTGCAGGATTTCAACAAGAGGCTAACGCATGATTAAGAAAAGTGTCGCAGGCAAAGTCTAATGCATGGACCATGCGTTGGAGGGATTCAATACAAGGAAGATTAATTGATTCAGGCTATTTGTGTCAAATCACCACTTGCAAGCATGGGCACCTGCAGCGGGCGGCATCTGAAAAACATCTGAGTGTCAGGCGGCTGACTAGGGTATGGACTTTAATGTTGCCCATCATCAAGCTGCAGAAAACCAACGGCTATAAATAGAAGAAATCCCTCCAGAGTTAAAAGTTCAGAAATTCCAAGTTCTCACTCTCAGTTTTAGTCTCAATATTAGCTTAGTCTTAGTTTTAGATCTTTAGTGTTGTGTTGTGGTGCCGAGAAGAGCAAGAGGGAAGACAATCACCATCATCGCCGATCAAGGAGCGGAGGAAGCTGAACTCGAGAGAGACACTTCGTCCAATTCTTATACAAGTGGTTGTACACAATTAGAATTGAGCCAAAGAGGACAAGAGATTGTACTCTGCGGCTTGACTCATTTCATTTCATCTTATTTATCACTTTCATCCTTTCATTTGATTAAGTATTGCTTTTGTAAAGACAATCAACTTCTTTATAAATTTACATATTTGATCTATCATACTTTGCCATTATTTATTTCTTGTTTGTGTTGGATGCATCTATACTTCATGCAAAATTCCATTTCAAACACTTAAGCCAACTAAATCAATTGGTAAAAGCATCTTTAACTTAGACTATTCGAGAGAATAAGCAAGTCAACATCAAGTTAGAATGCCTAGTACATCTAGAGATAGAATCACTGGTGTTTTATTGCATCATGTGTTTGACGCATACATCCTAGAGATAGGTCTTGTATGATATTCGCATTGAGAAGTGTCGAATAAAGTCTAACGCATAAACAGAGATAAACAAGCCATCTCATTCACATCATATTCTAGTTCGTGTACATCCAACTTAGATCGACGCATTCCACTTACATTAAAATCTATTTTCACACGACCCATCATTATCATCATTATTATTCACACAATCCATTATTATCATCATTATTATTAAAGAAAACAAAATTATTTAAGATATGGTTTCATAAAATTTTTAAAGGATGTGGAATTAAAGGAAGAAAATTGGTAGATTTGGAATTTAAAATAGAATAAAATTATATAGGTTAAGTTAGTTGTTATATATATATATATATATAGAGCAATACTTAGGTACAACCTAGGTTACACCTAAGTCCATACTCTCCATTTTTCTATACATAAAAAAAATAAATTTTTTAATAACTTTTTTAGTGAAACGTCCTATAGTCAATGAATGTTGATTAATTTAATTAAAAAGTTTAATTAATTAATCTCGGATTATTGGAGCTTATAACTTAGGTTCATTAGGCCTCCTGTAGTTCGTAAAGATAAATCATGAATCATTAGTTTTGAAAGGATTTAAAATGTTCAAATTTGTTAAGGGAATTAATGTTATATGACACCATTAATATAATATATATAGATACATATAATATAAAATTAATTTTGAATAAGATTAAAAAATTATTGTGAGAAATTTAATTTATTTGGATAAGATTTAAACGTTAAATAATATGAATTTGATTCATATTAAATCTATATGTTAAAATTAATATGAATGAGATTCATATTAAAATTATAGGTTATAAATGTGCATTTTGAATATGTTTCTCTAAAAACCTTGTAGAAGATTGATTTTCTATCCATTCCCAACTTTAAAAAACGAGGTTCTCACATTACCTATTCTTGATCCAGAGAATAATAGGGAAGATTTATTGGTGGTGTCTTGATCGTGAAAGAACAATTTCATGCAACCTTTCAAGACTTGGAGAAGAGTAGAAGAAAGTTCTTCAAAGGGGTAACCTTTCTTCTCCCTTTGTTAGTTTTCATATGCTTAACCATGTATGTTTTCTTTCTCTATATTAGTATTTTATAAGCCAAAGTAATTACAAAACGATCACTTGCTTTCGCTGTGGGATTCGATCCTTTCAATTGGAAGGTTTTTTGTTGCAAATAACTCTTCCAATTTAGTCCTTTGGTTTATAACCTGCCTTGGAATGTTGTCACTCAAATGAAAAACTAGTATACCGTAGGCTGCAAGCTTCATATCTTCCTTTTCTTGTGTTGTGATTGTTGTTGGAAGAGTTGATGGATCTAAAGGGGCTTTGTGAGCTTTTTGTTGATCGAGAATGATTTTGATTTTGACTTTCCATAAGTTAAAATCAGTCTTTCCATTGAATTTTTCAATCTCGAGTATTATTACTGCCATATTGAATCAGAATTTGAATCTTAATACTCAAAGAATTGTTTTCTTGAATGTCAATTGCTTTGATGTCACTTTGTTGGGTTTAATTGAAATTTCAAGCCAATTTGAAAAATTCTGATCCAAGTGAGTGTTGGTGGTGGTTGCCAATTGTGGAGAGGAATTGGCCACGGTGCACAGAGAAGAGAACACGTTGAGGTAAAATTTCTCAATTGAACAAAAATCTCAACCAAGCTCTCACCTATCTCTCTAATGGCAATCGTTTGATACAAGGGTAAATCAACACATGATCGAAGGAGGACACAAAAATGTATGTGGTTGGATCAAGATGACCTACATCCATGAAAAGAGGAAAACTTCTTAAAGAATCCACAATGGTATGATATCGTCCAACGACCTCACTTTGGGCATAAACCCTCATGGCTTTACTTTTGGTTTGAAACCAAAAGACCTCATACCAATGGAGATAGTCATCCTTACTTATATACTCATGATCCTCCTCTAATCTAACCAATGTGGGACTTTGATCGCATTTTCAACCTTTATCAATATCTTCCTATTTCAAATATTAGTATAAATTTAAATTGCTCTTCCACTTGTTTACAGAACAACTGACACACGACAAGTTCAACTTCAAATTGACAGCACTTACATCAATTCTTCTTTTTACTTTACTAACTTCATATGCATCAGAACCAAATTCAAACACCCCCAAAGCTTTTCAACCCGTTTAACCTTGATTTCTCTCTATTTCAGACAAACCAAGAATCAATTAAAATGCAACAAGAAGATAGAGAGAGAAGACACACACAGAATGTATATATGAAAACCCTAGCAAATTAGAATTAGAAAGGAACGAGAATTTCTAATTCTTAATCACTTAAACCTCCTAAACAACTCGATTTCAACTCTAAGGATTGGAGTGAGATACAGATTGTCTAAAGATCAAATATCTTGAGATAGAAAACAAGTTCCTTGGGAAGATTGATTCCTTGGCCCAAGATTCGAACACACCACAAGATTGAATAATCAATTTCACTTGAATGTTTTCGACATGCAACTCAACATATGAATTGGAAATTTACAAAACTCTCCTAGCTAATCTTGAAAGAAGAAGCTCAAAAGCTAAAACTTAATTCATCGTAAAACTAGAAAAAAAAAAAAAAAAAACCATAATCGCAAGGCATTAAACAACGTTCCAATAAAAAACCTAATGCATCATAGTAAAATGACAAAATTATCCCTACTTAATATGTCATAAAAAAAATAAAATTAGAAAAATACTAAATTTATACCAAAATTATTACATAAAATTATATAAAATAATTTGATATCTTGGACGATTCATAGCAATAGTGGTTTAGTATAGAGGTCTACATCCACTCTTAGAACTAGCCATGAAGCTTCCATTCATGGATCTTCAACAAAAACAGTTACAAGGAACTTCAACAAAAAAGCCAAGGCAAGTAAAGATTTTCTCTAACGAATTCCCTCTCACACTTTTTTAGAATACTATATTGAAAATTTTCATATCTTACAAAAAGAAAAATATTATGTATATACTACAATAACAGATATGTGACTAATTTATGTTATTCTTTCGCACGTGAGGATGCATGAGCATCAAAATCACTGAAATTCTTCTTTCGGTTTAGCCGAGAGTAAAAATGGTAAGTCTTATTCACCTTTTCCTTTTTAACAGATTGTGAATTTGAAACTTTATTTCAATATCTAAATATCGCCCTTTGATCTCCTTTTATATCTGAAACAAAGTCATGAGAAAATACATAGATTCAAACAGTTTTCATCTTCTTCTTTGCATTCTATTTTCACCATTGTTTGTTGGCAATTTTCTTACTGATTACAGTCCTTTCTACCGCGAGTGCATGCCATGCCGGAGATAAGGTTTGTGTTAATCTTGGGGAACAATCGACTTCTTGAGATTAAACACCGAGGTCGAATCGTTTTTGCAATGAAAACTAAATTAAATGTGTATTTTTTTCTTAACTTTGCGAGTTCCAAAAAATAATTTCTTTTTCCTCATGATGCAACCAACCACGACGTTCAATTTTTCTCTAATCAATTTGTTGTCTACCAATTCCAGGGTGACAATGGAGATGGACGTCTCTAAAAATTTTAATTAAGAAGAATGTTGTTTATTGAAGAGATGATAACTCCCAAATTTTATTATATATATATATATATATAATATGAAGTTTTTAATAATAAAACTAGAGAAAATCCCTAAATAAAAAGGTAATGGAGATGAAAAAAATTAAACAAAAAAAGGTTTTATAAAAAAAAAAAAAATAAAAAAAAAAGAGTAGTTGACCCTTTAATTCAATCTTTGAATTGAATAAAAAAAAAATAAAAAAGAGGGAGAGAGAGAGATGAGAAAAAAACGTGTGGAATTTCATTTTTAACAAAGGGCTAAAATGAACGAGGACAAAAATAAAAACTACCTTATTTTTATAAATAGTTTCTGATCCACCAGTTTTTTTGCATATAATTTTCCAAATTGCCATATTTTTATACTCAATCAGTTATTACTACCAAAGTAATTGATCCTTTAAACTCAAAATAAAGGATTTCTAAGTAAATAGAATATCATCGAAGTCATTTAATAAAAGTCGAAACAAATGTTTAGCTCGAGATCGCTAAATACATTTAAAAAAATATTTAAATTTAAAACTGATAGGAAAAAGTAAGCATAACAGAAGCTAACAAAATTATTAAGTACTCTAATCACACTTAATTTGAGTTCAAAGCATGCTAAAAATAGTTTTATAAAGAAGAGGGTTTCATAAGTGTATACCTTTGTAGAATCACTTCAATTCCTTGCTGAATTCCATGAATTGGTTCTCCAAAACTCTAGTAGACTACCACGAGAGTCTTCTTTACTATCCTCAGCCTTGAATTGATTGGTGGAAACTCAAGATTGAGATAGATTGGGTAAGGGATTGGAGAGAGTTTTTAGCGTTCAAGAATTTTTACAATAATTTCATCAAATTTCAGAATGCATGCCTTCAAAATTCTGAATAATGAAGTATTTAACAAGTTGTAGCATGCAAGCACTCAAACATTCAGCCAATTAATACCTCAATTAGCACTAAATGAGTGGATAAGGTGTTAAAATGTGGAAAAATCCACTAACAATCCCAAAAATGGGATAATTCCGCTTGCTAAATTAAAATTAAAATTTCATTAAAATTAATTTAAATAATAAACTCAATTTCTAAAACTGAATTTATTAAATTTGAAATTAATTTTATTTAAATCATAATAATTTAATATCAAATATTAAATTAATAAAACACCTAATTTAAACATGAATCCTATTCATGTAAAAATATTTAAATATTTTAAACTCTCCAATTTACGTTTAATTTCGATAAATTTAAACGTTAATTATATTGAATATAATTATCCAAACCCTAAAATTGAATTTGAAAATTTCAAATTTAAAACCCTAATTTCGAATTTGAACACTTCAAATTCACTCAACTTTCTAATCTAAGGTGTAATGTTTCACGACCTAGTAGAGAGATCTTATGGACCTACAAATTATGAGCTCAAACGATTTGAGATTAATCGATTGATCTTTTTAATCCAAGTTAATCAATATTCCTTCACCACCAAATACCACTATAGCTCGATGGTTGCACCTTTCCCACTGTGGATATATTTCTATCCACTTGATTTAAATATAATTAGTAAGTCGATTCTTCACAGGTCGTTTGTATTTACAGCTGAGTCAAAATTATGTTTTTTCCTGTAAATATATCTGCTCCTTAAGCTCCCATTGATCCTCTATTGAACAATTAGTTTATAGTCCAACTTATAAACCACGTCCCTCTTGACCATGAAAGGATGGGACCCCTTTATTCAAGACCATGAATCAGTACTTAAGGGAACAACCTATCTGCTAACCCTAAAATGGGTAGGAATGAGTTCCATCTCGCAGGACCATGTTCCCAGCTATCTATCCGGTCTTATCCCAAAATGAAAGGCTTGTTGAGAAGTGTTGTTGAACTACTCTAACTTATGCAAATCAAAGAATAATCCCGAATAAACAGAAGTTCATAGTTAGCTCAAGATTAAGATCGAGTTACCCTAAATCATCGAATTGAAACAGTTAGTTTTAACAGTAAACGGTAGGTCACATCCATAGTGTCCACAAGACGAGGTACCCAATCCCATCCATATACTTATAGACCTTTTTGTCTATATACTATAACTTGATCCTCATTTATGTCTCTACATAAAGTTACAATATTCATACTATAGCCATGGTTAGTTTATTGGATTTTATTACATAATGCAATTTAAATAGAACTTTTAGTAAATAAATACTTTAAATACTTTTACTAATAAATTGAACATGTTTCCATGATTACGAACTGCGAGTTTTAGAACATTCCCAACAAAAACGACTACAACAAATAATCCTCATAAACTTTCAGAACATCATGCAAACATAACATTAAGCGAAAATATTGTCTCTAGTCCCGTGATACTATCAATACATCTCCTTGTCAAGCGCCTGGTACATTATTTTGTTAACCTTAAAAAAACAGAACCCGTAGGATCATGATCTTATATAGAAGTGAACCCGTAGGATCACGATCTTTCATACTAATGAACTTAGGGGATCACAATCTTCCATAGTAGTGAACCCATAGGATCACAATCATACTTAGCTAGTGATAAGAGGGTAAATTGTCACTTAACATATCTAGCATATAACATGCAACAGGGGGAGGGGTCTCACATCATACGGTCATATCATGGTATCATATCATAATAATTCATAAAGTTCATAATATACTTATAAGATCGTCTTAATCATTTAAAATGTAATATGCTAATTCTTCTAAAACTGTCTGACAAAATATAATATTAATATTTTATTTTTCCCCGACAAAAAGATGTTCCATTAGTAGCACTACTTACCTTAAATTTAACCCAAGCGAACTAATTCCAGTAGAAATATTGAACCAGACCTTATGACATAAACCAAATTTTACTTTCAATCTTAAAAGCATAACTCCAAATCACAAATTCATCTCAAATGTTCTCTAACCACTTACCCAAATTGTTTGCTTAATCCAAACTACTTCCGAGCTTTGATGCAAAACCAACCTATGCATAAACCATATTTAAGGGTTTCAAATCCAAAATACCGCAACACTAACCAAGTCCATAAAGGTTTTGAAACTTCAAAAGCTCACTAAAAGTCGTCAAATCGATCAGCAGCTTCAATCCCCTAAAGACTCAAAATCTATACTTAAAACATGAAGGGTAAATGGATTTTAGGCCAAACGTGGATAGGTACTCAAGAACCTTTCAAAAGAACATCCAAATCTTAATTAAAATCCTCATCGTAACTATTTACAATGACGCTATTTTTTAAGATGAAACGCGATGACTGGGCAAAGGTAGCAGTGATAACAGCTGATGGGCAATCGATGGACGTGCATATGGAACTATAACGATTGGCGATAGTGGGTTGCACACACGTGCACACACGTACAAATTTGAAAAAGATATAGGAGTTCATATAAAAAAGATATACCCAATAATCAATATGAAGGAAAAATACACGTGGTGGTGATGTGGCAGCTTATTCGTCAAATCTAGTCAATTAAAGCGTGACATGTGCAGCTATAGAAAGGTGACATTTGAGGCCTTAAATTTTGTAATATGTGGATTTTAGTTTTTATTTAATAATAATAATAATAATACAATTTAATTTATAAGAGAAGAATTTCAAGAAGTGACCAACGACAACTTTAAGATTTTTTTTAAAAAAAATGGAAACTTGCTAACAATGGAATGGTTTTAAAGAAAAATAAATATATATATAATTTTACAATCTCCAAAATTTTTAAAAATGCCTCTATTGTTGGTCTCTCTCCAAACTTTCAATTTTCGTTATTTTCATCTTATTCTAGATAGAAGTTTGCATTGTATTGTGAGTATTAAAGTACTGTGAACTCAAATTTGTATATCCATTCCTTTTAGAGTGTTTATTGTGTGTTTTTAAAGTTTCCAAACATTGTTATGATTAGATCCTCACTCATGGAAACAATTGAGCTTGCTCTTGAATCTAGAAAAGGAGCAAGATAGCGGTTGGACTCTAATTCGTAGAAAATGTCTTAGTAAATATTTATTCAAAATCTTAAGTTTGAGTTTGACCGAACCACTATAAAAATCACGGTGTCTTCTGCTCTAAATATTTTCTACTTAGTTTTGATAGACAATTGTGTATGGATGATAAGTATAAGAGTAGATATGGTCTAAATGCAAGTATAAACTATCAATAAAGTGATAAACCTTGGAGTATTCCAAGTGTCAAATCCCACAAGACTAGATTCAATTTAAATTCTTTCAAGAAAATGCAATCAATATAACCAAAAGTAACCAAATTTAAATTACCGTTTTACCCCTGATTTACCTCTACATCTTTAAGTACCAATGCTCTAATGAACATCCTGTTATGGTCCAACCATAAAACAGAAACACCTCTTGGGCTAGTGAGAGGGTAGGGCTCTTTGTTCAAGTCCTGGAGGCACCACTCAAGGGAACACTCATCTACTTACGCTAAAGTCAAGAAGGTATGAATTTCATCTCATAAAATTATGTTCCCAACTCCCCACTCGATCTTGTCCCCAAAATGCAAATCTCAAAGAGGTTGAGGATTAACGCAAGCTACTGTATAATCGACATGTTTACAAAGCCTTATAGATTAATCCGTCGATGTGAAGTTACTGCTATTCTCGTTTTATATGGCCTCCCTATGTATGGTTTCCTTGTCAAAGTATCCAAGTACACATTTTGATGTGTATTATGTTCTTCAAAAGGACCGTGAAGTAACTTCTTCATTACAGGTTATTGTCAGGATCTATCCTAGCTCACGAGATGATGCACGCATGGCTCAGGCTTAAAGGTCGTTTATTTTCTTCGTACTCTTTATGTTTTCTTTTTTATTGATTTCACAAATAGGTTTTTAACACGTTACGACGTCAAACAGGTTATCCCAATTTGAAGCCTGAGGTAGAAGAAGGCATATGCCAAGTATTGTCATTGAATAAGCTTAAAATAGCATGTAATAGTGCCATTGAAGTCTTCTAGTCTGGATTTTTGTATATATAATAACCTTATTCACATGCTTTGTTTGGTAGGAATGTTAAGGATGCACTTATCGTGTGGAGGAACTTAAAGAGTTAGTTCATGAGCTTGATGCCTTCATTTTGATTAAATTTGACAAAAAAAACCTCTCTTGTGACGTTCACCAAGTTACATATATTTATTCAAATCATGAAAATGCTCATCGGGTCTTTCTTGATGACGAGAGACCGGACCAATGCGGTACGGTGGCATTTTGGAAGCCTCCATTGCCATTGCAGAGCTTGCAAAATAGAGGTGTTGTCAGTCCTATTATTAGTTGTGGTTATGGTCTACCATCACTGGGTTCTGTTGTCAGGTATTGTATTACTCTGGAACTGAAATTTGTTTGGTATGGCTTTGATTGTTAAATATAATTTTGGTTTTTGTTTTTTATTTGCTGTTTGATAGAGTGAAAATTTGATAGAGTTAAATGTAATTTGGGTTTTTGTTCCTTCTTCGTTTGATAGAGTGAAAATTTGTTATTCTGATTGTTGTTTTGTTTCTGCTCGTTAGATTTGCTCTTTGGGTGCTTAGTTCATTGAACTATTTTTCTTACATTGGTTGCAAGTAGAAGAAATCAGAGTTCATCACTCTATTATTCTAATCTTTCTTCTATTGTTCTTTTCATGTTATAAATATTATTTTGACTCATGTTCCGAGGCCTAATCTAGCATACCTCACAACAATTTTTTTGTTAGAATTCTTTACTAGTGTTTTTTTCTGAGACTACAGTTACAATCATCTCTTGGGAGTTCTCTTTCCATAAAATTTTTACATGGGATACTTTTTTCTTTTAATGGGAGGAATTAATGTAGCTCCATAGAAACCATAAATACAAACACCATTCATTTTTTTAAAACTATTTTTTAGGCTTCCATCTTTTCAGTAGTTCCCTTGGCCTCTTTTAGATTGATGCTTTATCACTCTCTTTATATTCTAAAGTATTACTAATATTGTGCGTAGTTTCCTATTAAATGAAAAGAAGATGTTGAGATCATAATTGATATTTTTGCTGGTGATTCTATTTTGTGTTTGAATGCTGAGGAAAAATGAAATTATTTTGTACAAAAAAGAAGAGAAAGGTTGAGAGCTCTCAATGCTTAGCAATAATGGAGATTTTTTTTAAGATCAAAATACTTATAATGCTGATTTACGCATGCAGGGTAAAGGGTGAGAAGTAGACAACAAGATTTTAACATGGTTTGGCAAGAGGTACCTACGTCCACGAGAAGAGTTGAGATTTCTTGAGAAGTAGAAAGAGAAAAATATTAAAGATAAATTCTTGTAACTCATTGATTTCTCTCTTTTTTTATCTCTTCCTTCTAGATCTTTTATATGTAGAATGTTTACAATTTTGTTGAGAGATAAAAGTAAGATAAAATGTCAGTTTCACTTTAAATAGTTACTGTTTTAACACTTTTCAATATACTTGAGGAAGAATGGGATGTCATAATCAAGCATGGAACACAATCATGAAATAGTCGATGTGCTACTACACATGGGATGCATACGTCTCAGTTCAAGAAGGTACTTTATTATGCTTACAATTGCTATTCTTCTGAGGTTGGGAAAGAAGTGAATTACTAAAACCAACTCAAGAAGGTACTTTGATGTTTACTCAAGTCCCTTTGTGAAAATATAATATTCTTATGCTTTGAGCATTAAATTGCAACTAGATAAACTAGCTAAATCTATGAGGATCAATTCTGATTATGATCAAAATTATCTCGATAGTAAATAGGTTACTAATTGTTGTTACACTTTTTTTCACTTGAACGGGCTATACAAGAGAAAGGAGCAATATTGTGGTGAATGAACCATATAGAAGATAGGTTACTTGTTTTCTTATTTTTTTTTCTCCTTCTCTCTTGACAAGACGATTTTTTTTTTTTTTTTTTTCAAAATAGTTTCTTCTTTGCGAGTGGATACGAAACTATTTCAGAGTAAGGTTCTTTTGGAAACTATTCGAATTAGAATTTGGGAGCTAACTCATTTGAGCAATAATGAAATGACTTTGAATGAAGTTTTTCATTTTGTTAGGTTCAAGTTTAATGTGTAAGACTAAATTTTGATTCGTAAGTATTTGGAAGGAACATAGGAAGATTGCATTGGACATGTTTTAAGAAAGTTGACAAGTGGAGAAGGTGCATCTAACACAAAAGGGACTTCATAACAACATTAATAATAAATATAAGGTAATATTTATAAGAGGCTTGTCTTAAAAGACTATTTGTTCTAAAATTTTGGATTATATTCAGTGTTAGATAGCTATGACTATCCCGCAGTTATGGTAGTCATAACTTAGTTGTTTATGACTTTTATTGAGTTGTTTATGGTAGTGGAACTTCTTATGCATCCTTTGTTGAATAGAATTTTTTTTTTTTTTTTTTTTTTTCCTGTGTTTTTTCACTGAGATCGTTCTCCTGTTACCAGTTACCAGTTGATTAAATTTAACTTACAGGTCATATTGAATGGCACCCACCTATATGCTATCTAGAAATATAAAATAACAATACCTATATTATAAGCTTATAACAATAACGATAACAATAATAATCATTAAAAAAAAACAACAGTGATAATGAGAAAAACAAGAAGGGGATGGTAATGTTTTGAATGGGGTTAGCTTCTTATTTACATTAATAACCCTGTTGGTATTACAAATTTAGTCATTAGTTATCGATAATTCCAAGCATGCCTCTGTCTTCATATACATTAAGAATGTGTTGAATATTCTATACCTCATTTACACATTCATTGTTGTAAAATTTAATGGTTGGTATATTCCTTTGCTAAAGTTTTAGGGTAGCGCATATATGTAATTTATGCTGCATTAATCATCTGTTATCTTGCTGAAATTTGTGTAGATCTTTCATGGTTGAAGACTTTTAATATCATGCATGATATTTCTTATTAGTTGTTATAATCTTCCACTTCTTATATGATCAGAAGCAGTAGAAAGCTGAAGAAAGGAAAATTACAAACTCTTTTTAATAGAAAGGGTCTATCCACTCTTCCATCTCTAGTCCTTAAGTTGATGCATCATAGTCTGCCCCTTGATACCCCAGACGCTACCGTGAAACGAAGGAAAACACCCCAATAAAGAACTGTAAGCACGATTCTCTACTGCCTTTACCTTTTTTCCTAGGTTAGGTAGGGTTCCAATCATATACTCAACTTAAACTAGATCTTTCATATGTCTATTTTCTTGTCTGTGTCTAGGTAAATTTTTAATGAACATCTGCTGCTAGACTTTTATATATCAAGAGACAGGGCATGTTTTCACTTAAGTGTTTTCATTTCATTTTGGTAGTGTTTGCTGTCTATAACAAATCTTGCTTGAATTTATTATATTTGTGCAGGTTTTGGCATAACTGAAGAATCTTGCACATGAAATCAAAGTAGCAGAGTTGGTTTCACCTACTATAATTGTCATTAGAAAAGTGGTCACTCTCTCATCACATTGGTCTCTTTCTTCCAATGAAGCCCCCAATTTCACCTACTTTAAGCAGTGATTTTCTTTCTCTTATGCTATACTAGAGCATGGTGAAGCGACATATTCTCATTACCATTTCTTGCAATTATTCAAATAAAACTTCCAAAGTTCAAGGTTTTTCTGAGTCCATGAGGACTCTCGTGCAATGAGATTACTTCATCAGCAACCAATTTTGTTGAAGTGTTGGTAACTGAAAAATTGTGCAAAAATTTCATTAGAATATGTAGTGTATTAATTAACACCTTTTTTTTGTCCCCTTAATTTGGGTTACTTCCAGTTCTAGAAATAACAAAAAATATAGACTGTGAAGGGCATGTTCATTTATAGTGTTGATGTTCACCTCAAATATGAATTTATGGTTCCTGCAGTTTGGGATTTATTTTTTTCATATATAATGATTTGAATTTGTAGTGTTTGGGAATATATTAATTGAATTTCTTAGTCCAAGTTTAATTTCATTTGGATAAAATTTCTTTATCCAAATTAAAATAAAGCAAAAATGGATTCGACAATGAAATTTTTTAAAAAAAGGACAATAATTGAAAAAAACAGACATGGATTATGGGCTTTAATGTCGATCGTCTTTAATATCGATTTTAAACCGACATTGAAGAGGGTGTACAATGTCGGTTTAAAACCGACATTAAAGACCTTTTATAACACTATCTTTAATGTTGGTTGTCAACCTACATTAAAGCCCTTAAATGTCGGTTTTAAACCGACATTAAAGTCCAGAATTCTTATAGTGTATATCCCGGGCCAAAATACTCAAGAAGTTAGAGACGAAACTTTTGTAGTAGATTAATGGCTTCCGAACAAGATAAATTAATTATTGCCCTTTATAATCCCGGGTAAGTAGAATTTTACTCAATTGAGCAAATTGGAGTTCTCAGAGGCATTCATTGTTCTACCTTACATATTTGTTATCAAATACATAACAAATATGTAAGCTAACTTTTATTTTATTTTTTTGTGTAAGGTTTATTTCATTTTGAGTATTATACTATAGTCTTTGGCAAATGCAGGGAAATGATAATTTTTCAGTCTCAAAAGAATTTGCAAAAGACTCGAAAAACTACATTTTGGAAAACAGTAAAGGCAAGTATAAGAGCATAAAAAAAATTAATAGAATGTATATTTAGTGCATCTGTATGATATGTATTAAGTATTGATTTTGTATTGTAGTGTCATTTACAAGTGGGAACTGTCGAATGTGGGTATTATGTTATGAGTATATGCGAGAAATCATGACTAAAGAGAAGATTATTACCACAGTTGTGGTATGTTTTTAAACTACTTATATATATTGTAACATTATAAATAGTGTAAATATGACAAATTTTATTTTTCATAAAATGTATAAATAGTGTAAAATGTATATTTGACTTTTTATGTTTTATAGATTGATAAGATGAGCTCATACTCACAACTTGAATTGGATGAAGTACGCGTAGAATGGACTGAATATTTAGATCGTTATATCTGATGGACTTCTTATAATTTTTGTGTATGTGGCTACATGGGAATGCCCAAAACTTTTTTGTGTAAATGTTTTGTTCATAGCCATTATTGGTTATATACTTCAAAGAAATGTGAAAGGGGATATAATTTTAGTCTTGCAATTTTTGGAATATATAGCACATATGGATTGGTCTTGTAATTTTGGAATTATCATATATTGGGGCGGGTTGATAGAGTATATACTATTGTAAATTTTGGAATCGTTCATATACATGAATGGTAATAGAAGAATTGAACTATTAAATTACGTTGGATATATTGGGCTGATATGTAGACCTGAAATATGTGCAACTGTTTATTTTAGTTGATAAAATTGTCTTATTGGAACACATATAATGCAGGAAATGAGAAATAGAAATTAAATTCAAATGTTTAAATTTTTTTTTAAAAAAGCATAGATTACATTGAAAATGTGTCAAGAATTAAATAATTTATCCATTATTTCATGTCAAGATAAAAATATATTTGACAAATAAAAAATGTCAAGAGTAATCACATATGATACGTAATAAACGTCAATAATTAATCAACTTGACATGTCATCAGTGTCAAGTGTATTATCATTATTGATATGAAAATTGTATCAAGAAATATTTGCCTTGACGTTTTTTCGGAATCAAGTTATTACATTATATTTGACAGTCGAATACTCGACGCTTTTATAAACGTGAGGAATATCCGTTACTTGACATTAAAAAAATATCACATAATCAAATTTCTGTAGTAGTGGAGATTTGCTGCGACCAGCGCTGATACGTGGTGAAAACCAAGGTACTTCGACGGGCGAAGAATGGCTGGGGAGCTGCTGCGGTGGTCAATGGTCGAGGGTCGTTAGCTGTTCGCGAGAGAATGTGTGAGGCTGAGAGGGTTAGATCGGGGAAGAAAGAGGGATGTCTCGATCTGCTACCTTCGTCGGACTGTTGTGACACGTGATGGTGTCTGGTGAGCAGCAGTCGAGTGGCGAGCGTGTGGTGGCACGACTATAGACAACCAATGAAGAGAGAGAGAGAGAATTCATGATCGACGAGGATCTGGTTTGTGAGACTGGGAGGGTGGTTGTCTTCCTTAAAAGAAATATTTGATATTACACACAAAATATACATATATGTTGACACGTGACCTAAATTGGACCTTTTCATTTTTTCTTTAATTCCAAAGTTCAAATCTTTTAAATATAATCCAAAATAAAGTAATTATCTTTCTAAATAATCTTAATTTTGACTTTAAAAATCGAAAATTACAGAAAAATAAAATCTAAAAATTTGAGATAATTAATTTAAATTTACATGAAGGCTCGGGTTGTTACATTTCTTGTATCAGGAATACTTTAATCAAGACACTTTTTGTATGTCATGGTTATTGATAGTGGAGATTTACCATTGCCTACAAACTTCTAATCAAATACATTTATAATTATCGAATTGTACTACAACTAAGATGTAGCATTAGTGACAAGTCTAGGTTGATCCTCAGGGAAGCGCAAGTATAAGATTTGTTGAGTTAATTTCTTAGTTATAATGACGAATAAGGGTTGTGTGTGGAAAGAGATAGAGTGCTTGAAATTAAAAGTAGGAAAATAAAAACAAGTTGGTAAATGTAACCTAGGATTAGAAATTCTAGTTTAAGGAGTAAGATGGATTCCTATGCAATTTTTTGTCATCGACTTCTCTTGATTGAACATGAATTTCATTTATGTGTGCACAACAACCTACTCAGTTTAACCAGACTCACTAATGCTACTGGTAACCAATTAATTGGATTAAACTGAGTAAGCACCCTAACTATTAATTAAAGCATAAGCCCTAGTTAAACAAAATGATTTTAGTCCTATTGGGTTAAAAACGTCTATATAGAATTAAACCATGGACATTAAGATTAAATGTTTCATTTTGTGATTAATCAATTAGGTAGCCCAATTAACTAACCAATTGATCTTTGAAACTTGTTAAAGATGCATTTCAGGTTTATGAGTAACCAATATTCCTATTATACATGAATCAATTATTTGGTACTTGTGACTCAAAATAGAAAAAAATAAAATAAAAGAGCGTGCAAGCCTATAATCGATTAGCAAAAGCATACATTCAAGGGGAACAGTCAATCCATTCAAGAAAATACATGTAGAAGTTAGAAAAGATTAAAAAAAACATAAATAGAGATGCATTAAGTTCATTAAGAGAAATCTTACAAAAATCACATAGGTTGTTGCTCCTAAACTAGAAAATAAACCTTACCTCAAAAATCAATAGACAAAATGAAGAAGGGGAGCTCCAACAATATAAAATCGTAAGCTATGAGATGAAAAAGAAAGAAGAAAGACAAGTTATGGCTATTTTCTCTTAATTCCTTCCTGCTTTAAAACCCTAATAATTGAGGCATATATATAGGAAAAGTTGTTGGCACCATAGCACTAATGACCCCTTGTTGCGACGCTAATGTGAAGCACTGCGTGCTTCATCCTCCTTCACTCGCACATCGACCCTACAACGTCGAGGCGCCATAGGGAAGCGTCGTTGAATTGCACCAAAATAGTGCCTACCGAAAAATGTGCAATGCATGGTGCCAGGCAATGCCATGACGACTGCCTTGAGGTCGATTGATAACTTATAAAAATACAAGTTTTATCTCTCTTATTTAAAAAAGTAAGAAAAGTTTGATTGCATAACCAGTTAAGGTGATAACTTTAGGCGATGAAGCATGATATGACATGGGCAGTGGAAGTCAAATCACAGATTGAGTTGGTGGTTGACAAGAGAACTTCGTTGAAGATTCGATGAACTTCTAACGTGTTGCAGGCGGCGCGTTAGGGTATGGAATTTAATGCACCTTATCAGCACAATCATGAGTGAGAGACGAGAAGTCATCCTCAGACGCCTATAAATACCCATGCAATTGCCATGCAAGAACATATATCAGAGACACCAAATTTCTGAGAAGAAAACTCTGTAAAAAAATCCTTCTCGTTCAGTCATAAAAACACTCTAGTGAGAGCTTGAGCCTCTTATGGAAGAAGAGAAGTTCCATTGTTTAATATTTGCAGTGAAGCAGTCATCATTAGAGTCGGAGGAGGCAAAACATTGAGCACCACAACTTGATTCTCTATCCCTTTCTTTATCTTAAAGTGTATTTGTGTTGTATTATTAATGTTGAAAAGTTCAAAGTCTGCAATATGAATACATATTTATTCCATCCTTTGTTCATTTTCTCCATCGTTGTCATTAGTAGCTAAATTACTTTATGGGTTGAGAAGCATATAGCTAACATGAACTAAGCAACAAAAGAATCATATGATCAGCTTGTTTTATGTAGGCTTACATGCATCACTTGGATGAATCGAAAGATTACTCTAAGTAAATTGAATCTAGCTTTGAAAGAACTCAGATTTAGAACTCATAAAACAAGAGGATATGCTCCTTAGAAATAAGTACATCTTTTATATATTGCACTCATCGCATGCATCTTAGAGATAGGATAGTGTGACTAGATACACTGAAAAGTGTTAGTCATAATATCAAGTGCATTTCTTGAATGCATGATTCATATAGTTGCTTAGGAAGTGTTTGTAAAAATTCTTCTCAACCATATCATCGCATATCAGTATCCAATAACCATTGCTTACATTGTTTCACTTAAAGTACAACCCTCATCACATAAAGTTTAGAATTAGAATAATACCAAAGATTAACACTTCATTTTCATTAATATCGGAGTATTAGTTTCATCGCACACTTGTAAGCAATCTCTGAGTTCAACCCTGGACTTGCTAGGACCCTGGTTGAACTTGCACTTGGGTTCTACCAGGTAAAACAAAGTGTTATAACCTCATAATCATTATTCATCTCATTGCATGGTATGAACGCATCATTGGTCTTCACTTTGCATCTCCTAGTTGATGTTGGATGCTCCGTTTGGACCCAAATACCATTTGGAACATTTCGATGGTCTCCTTTGCTCAATTTCTTGTCTAATCACTAATTAGAACATTAAATTAATAAGAACTAAAAGGATTTAGGTCAAGATGAATGTTCTTTTAAGGAATTATCATTGTCAAAAAAAAATGCTTATAGTGATGGGAAATTATTTGTTTGGTCTCTATTGTTAGACATATGTTTCCTTCAATTTTTTCACAAATTATGTATAAATTTTAATATAAACGGTCATATATAACAATAAAATTCGTAGTGTTTTTACAAAGAAAGTAGTAACCAAAGTTGACTAAATTTTTGACCAAGAAACTAAAAATAACAAGCCTGTAATTCCCACAAGTTTTACTGCTAACCAAACAAAAAAGCATGCACATACATATATCAATAACTTGCCTGTTGACTTCATATCATTTCCATGGGTTCGTGCAATATACCTAGTAAAAAAATTGTATTCGTTTTAGCTAGACTTTAATCTAATACATCAATGTCAATAATAAATATAACATTAAAAAGAGAATTTTCAAAGGTTATAAAATTTATAACATTTAGATAAAGCTCGAAAGGGCCTAAAATGAAGATTCGACACCTATAAAACTCACCCAAATGGACTTTGGCTCCAACTGACCAGTGTTCAAATGAGTCCATAATTCTAAAGGTTAAAAGCTTCATTTTTTCCGGTAAAAAACATACTTTTTCTTTGCTTAAAAGAATTACTTATGAATTAATTATTTCTAATTAATGACCATTAATCACACTCGTAGAATGATGGCATTGAATAACTATCATAAATTTCTAAATATACAAAATTTTCCTTAACAATTATATATATTAGTGAAGAAATTGGCACAATATGAGGAGAAACAATCTCTTTGAAGATAGAAACTTTTATTTGGAATGTACAAGGATGAACATTTTTTAGAGATTACTCTTTTTCACTCTCTCAACACTCACTAAATCTCTAGCTTTCTCTTTCTTCCTTTCCTTGCTATTCTTGCTTTATAAATGAGAACCTATCTCCTATTTATAGATGTGAGATCCTTAGAGCCCAGGTAAAAGGACGGTTCTAGGTTTTTCTTGGATTCTATAAATATTCTAGATATTTCTTAGATTATCCTTATCTAAAGTTGAATTCCTTGAATCTAAAGAAATTCTAGGATATATCTAGAACTTTTCTTTTGAGATATTTATTTTACATACTACAATATAATTCTAGAAAAATCTAGTTTACATATTTATGACATATCATAGACACTTCAAGAACCTTCTAGAATAACACACACAGATATATATATCAAATCGGGTCATCATTTATGTGTTGTTGAATTTCATACAACAAACACATCATTTAAGCATAAGTTTCTTAGAGTCAACATAAACTATAATTTTTTATTTAACAAAGAACTTGTTAAATCATTGATTGACCCAAAAACTTGAGCTAATAACTTATGGTAAATTTAATTATATCAACATTTTAATAGAACTACCATACTTTTGTTAATAATTAACAAAAAGCAAGATATAAGTAAATCAAGTTTTCGAAAACTATTTTTTTTTTTTTTTTTTTTTATGTTAGTAGAGTTGAAATTTGACTTAGAATGTGAATATGTTATTGTTGAAGGAGAAATTTTGGACCAATCACAAATTGCTATGTCATTTACTAAATTAATGACCAAATTCTAAATCATTAAATTTGGAAACAATTAGGAGTGGATATGTGTCTCGAATTAAAGTTGAAGACAACGTCCAATGACGCCACGTGGTTTCATCGTGACCGTTGAATTAGTTAAGATTAATTTGATCTAATTTGATATTATTATTTGGGTTAATATGTTGAATTTGATCCGAATGTCAAATCGGACCTAAATCCAATTAATTGGGCCCAAAGGTCAGGCCCATAGACCAACCAAGCCCAAACCCATGGGCTAACCAGGCCCAAGCCCATGAAGCCCATCAGAGAGCCCAATAAATAGAGGTACTCTTCTCATTTCAAAGGTCAGTAATTCTACAGAGAGCTTAGAGGGAATTCTTCCTTGACTCCTGAAGCTGACAAGCTTGAAGACTAAAGTCCTTTGGAGATATAAGCATTCTGAAGACCGAAGTCCTTTGAAGATACAAGCATTATGACCACGCTTGAAGATTGAAGTCCTTTGAAGATACAAGCATTCTGAAGACCGAAGTCCTTTGAAGATACAAACATTCTGACCACGCTTAAAGACTGAAGTCCTTTGAAGATACAAGTATTCTTCTAAGACTCCAAACTCAAGAACATCCACACGCTCTGCTTCTATACATTAAACGTACGCATTCAATCGAGAGAAAATCAAATGATCGAGTACTAGAGATCGAACCACATCGCATCAAGTCAACATCAATACCAACTCAAGTTTAACTCCACAAAACAAGTTTCTCCGGAAGCCTGGTGCGAGTACTAATCATCCAAGAAGATCAACCAGCCCAAAGGCCGATCGTCCAAAAAGGTCATCAAGCCCAAAAGTCAATCGTCCAAGAAGATCAACAAACCCAAATGCCGATCGTTCAAGAAGATCAACAACCCTAAAGGCCAATCGTCCAAGAAGACCATCAAGCCCAAAGATTGATCATCCAAGAAGATCAACAAGCCCAAAGGTCGATCGTCCAAGAAGATCAACCAGCTTAAAGATTATAATTTATTTTGAAAACATCAAAATACTATATATTAGACATTGTACTCACTTTCCACAAAATTAATACAAATAAAAATTTCAAGTTCCACAAAATAAATTTTTATTGAAATCTCGTGCGAACAGTTAATAAAGAAGGTAAAGAATTTAATTACTACAAGATGATTGTGAGAAAATAAGCATAACTTTAATCAATCATAAAATTAGAAAAGTATAATATAATAGTAATCAAAATGGAGCAATCCTTTCACAAGGTTTGCCATGAGATTTCAGATAAACATGTAATATTATTGCTTGTTTCATGAGATTTTACTTTGTGAAACTCATGATATTATTATCTAAGGAATTTTAAAACTCATATGACATGAGATACCTTCATACATATGAGATTTATATACATGTGAGATGAACATTAGAAATATTGGATGATTAATTGATAAATTAGTATCAATTAATCGTAACTATTAATTTTATTAATTATTAAATATAAATATATTATTTAGACTTTTTTTAAAAGTATATTATTTAGACTCAATACACTTCAACTAATACATTTACCATTAATACTCTATGTTATCTTAGCTATTGGATATAAATTCTATTATTAATTATTAATCTTCTAATCAATTAATATTTAGTAACTTTTTTAGTAATTAAATTAAATAATTTAGTTAAGTTTAATTAATATTTTAATTTAAATATTCATTTTTTTATTTTAAATGCTTAAGTAATTAATTAATGTAACAATATATATTAAATAACACTATATTAAATTAGTAATTATTAAGTAATTTCTTACTTTGGTTATCACACACAAATTTTAAATTTTATATATTAATTGTACTTCATATCCAAACATAAACATTAATTATCACATACTTTAATTCTATATATTTAATATTCATACTTATTAAACATTATCTGTGATCCAAATGAAAGGTACCAATCTCATATTGTATGTCATGTATCTCTTAAATCTTTGAATTTTATAAAATTTTAATTAGGAAAATTATTTTTTTGATCCCGAGTTTTTAGCTGTATGTTTATTTAGTCCTCGATTTTTTTAATAGATCTTTTTAGTCTTTGAATTATCCTGGGAGTTAATTTTACCATTTATTATTCTAGTTAACTATTTTTATTATTTTATAATGGGTAATAAATAATAATAACAAAGAAAATCTTTTCTCTCATCATCTCCTTCCACTTCATCCAAAATCTCATTTCTTTCTTATCATCTTCCTCTACTTTTTCGTACGGCTAAACTTAGGGACAGGTCTATTTCAAAAATTGAGGGACCAAATCAATCATAAAAGCTTTGAGAGAGTGTTCTTGTAATTGAGATCGGAAAAGAGAATTATTCTATGTGATTATAATAATCTTTCACATAATGATGTCTTTCCAGTGGTTGTGATTTTTCTTCGAGTTAGGAGATTTCTATGTAAATTCTAGTGTTTCCAATTTTATTGTTTTCTTTTAATTTTTCTGTTATTTTTCTACTTATTTATGTGATAGAAGTGAGAGGTTTTTTTCGATGTGACTTGTGAAAAAAGAAAGGATAATTACAAACACTTGTGGTGTGCTTGCAAATATCACCTATGATGCTTAAGTTTGTTTACAGATTTGTACATTGGAGAAAGTGCTTTTAGAAATCAGAGTTAACCTCCCCTTTAAATAGGTGAACATATGATATTTACAAGGGGATTGATCTAAGGTTTACTTCTTAAATTTTGAATGGACAAGGAAAAATATGCCAACCGATAGGGTCCTTTTAGGACCGAGCCTACAAGAAGTTACGTCTAGTTAGGTCTTAAGTTACGTCTTTGAGTTCTTGTCTATCTTAAGATGAGTTTGTATTGAATCCATTTTTTCTCAATTTTATCTTTAGTTTCGTTTCTTTTTCTTTTCCTATTTAGGCTACCAAATCTCGAAATGAGATTTTATTGATGGATGAATCGTAATAGGTCTGAATCACAAATACGATTGGATTGTTTTTTATCGTGTTTATATAGAATTATGAATGTTACATTTTAACGTTACTATTTGATCCTAACGGCAATAGTAAAAGTAACCATGAATGTGACAAATTCATAATTTTTATAATATTACAATAATAATATCGGTAACGATAATGATAAAGGTAGTGAATCTCATGTAATTTTCAAGTACAATCAGATTAGACACCTTTTATTCTTCAATCAAATTACACGATTTGATTATAAATTTCAAGGTAAACTCCACATCTCATTACTATTATGGAAAGTTGATAGACAACAACAAAAACAATCAAGTGAGTCCAATTTTTACATTACCACTAATGGATTACTTTTCAACTGATGTAAACGTGGCTTAAAATGAATCAACTCACCCATTAGTAAAGCAATCAAGACACATCTCTACAACCTTCATTTTGTATATATGTTTGAACTTGATCTACTCTATTATATACTCATCATGTGATACTCTAAAATATAAAGTGTCGATGTAATGGTTAAATTAGCATAGTAAAACAATAATTGACATATACTACTTTTTGAAACTACGTGAGTTTAAATCTTCCTATCTGTTTGTTGTATAAAAAACAAAGACAAAAATAATGTTATTGACCTTCATTAAATAGAAACCTAATCTTAAACGCAAAGATATATTCGAATCTTTTAAAATTCTAAAAGATCAAATAAATTAATCTTATTACAATTAAAAAGACAATACATCCATGATTTTGTCTTGAACGAAACAGATAAGTCGGCCATCTGTTTCTCTGTCTTTCTCGATCGGTTTCTTCCTCAACTTTTTCTACTTTTTGTTTTCTATTTCTTACAAGTTGTTGAGATTGTTTTTATTTTTTTATTATGAAACTTTTATTTCGGATTAAAAAAAATTACTGTCGTTTTCTTCCATCAAGTTGGCTCTGCTACGTAATTTATTAATCTTTTTAGTGGTCATGGTCAAAGTTCAATGTAAATTAAATATGATGGTGTGACTTTGAAGTATATGCAAATGCAAGCAAATGGAAAATAATAATGATGATAATAATCATAAAAATGAATTGAAAAGTTTTCTATTTCAAATACTTTTTAAATATCCTTTATATATAGTACTCACATATGTAAGGGAGTTCAATGAACTATATATTAATTAACTTTCGTTCGGTTGTAATTTTATTACTATAATATGGCATGGGAGGAAAACTTGATTGAGGACAAACTAAGGTGAAAGTTTGGTGGGTATTTAATGTTTGAGTTGAGGAGGGTATATGAATAAACCGTTATCACATCTGTTTAAAAAAACTAACAGAACTCTATCACATGTGTTGTCCAATTAGATTCATATCAAACACTTTTACTTATAGATTAAGTTGTTTTGCAATTGTGTTCTCTCTTTTCGCATGCAGATTAAAGAAATTTTCAAAAGAAGAAATCAAATAACTCACCTCTACCGACAATTGATACCAAAATGAAGATGAAAAAGAAGAAGAAGCAAGACACGGATTATATAGCGGTTTGGTTTAATAACCTACATCCGCTTTAACAAGAGCAACTATTGAAGCTTCATTTAAGAACAGTTATGTTCTACAAAGTACTTTGAAACTCTCATTCTATAATCTCTCACTCACACAATGCTCAGATATTTTCACTTTATATTTTATTACGAGAAAGATTAATTATTAACTAAAAATGTAAAATATATTTTTATCATTCACATACTGTTGACAGCAAAATACGGACAAGGAAATTCGCCTGAACTTCACGTATCTTCAATAGTAAATTTATAATTTCGAGGAAGAAAAATAACCTACAAAACAAGAAAAGAAAACACTGATGTGGTACCTACCACAAAACCTCTTATGCTTAAGTTAATATTTAACAAAAGCGAAACAACAATCTAGAGACAGAAGAGAAGAACATAGCTTTTGCAAGGTTGTTTATGCTCTATTTATAATGGAGCTCAAGGGTCTTCTTATTTCTTTAGAGTTAAGAATCTACTTTCTTTACCTATTTGGAAATCGAACACTCAAGGGTTGGACTTCGGTCACTAGGGATGTTCCAAAATAGAGGGTTGATCTGGATCAACCAGTGAAATGCATCTAAACTGTGCGTTATTTGCCCTTGATTTAGGATAGTTTTTATATGATTTTAGTAGATTCGATGTAGTTTGCTAGTTAATGGGATATGTGGCACCTTGTCTAATGCATCTAAACTGGGGTATCGTGTATGCCCAATTTATTGTATTGTGTACTTTTTCTATATTGTACATTAGTCTCCCTAAGCATTCGAACAAGTAGGAGATTGTTGGGATTGATGTCGTAATTCTTCTAATAGCCTCGTAGTTTGTAAACACTTTGTAAATATATTGTTATTAATAAAATAAGTGTTATTTTATAACTTTGTAAATATATTGTTATTAATAAAATAAGTGTTATTTTATAAGCATTTACTCAATTCAATAAACTAAGATCTGAGGTTATTTTATGTAACTTAAGTATGTATGTGGAGACATACAAGTGGATCATGCCTTAAGTAATAACCTAAATGGTCTGTAGTATATGGATAGAGGAGGGATACCTTATCCTTGTGGCACTACAGATACGGCCCGCTTTGTAGATATTACAAGTCTTGTAAAATGCTACAAATGGTCGGATTCTAACCATTCATGTGGAGACATACGAACAAGGGTATTCTATAAAGAGTTTGTATAAGATTGGACCATGAAATGATTCGTCTCTTTATGTAACATCGTTCATAATTGAGACTTATATTTCACTAGGATGACCATAGGTGACATGACCTTAATCTTGAATGAGTTGGGAACTCCTGCCTATGAGAGTGGTTTTTTGATTTGTATGGGTGAAAGTGACCATATTGCCAACTTAACAAGCCTACCACTTTAGGGATTTGTCTGATTGGGGAGCTGGGAACTCAGCTACATAAGATGGAATTCACTCCTTCCTCAAAGCAGGGGTAAGTAGATAAATTATTCCCTTAAGGACTGATTCCAGGTCTTGAACATAATGGCCATACTCTCTCTTGGGAAGAGATGATTCAGTCATAGTAGGACTATGACTTATTGTTCATTAGAGGAATCAGTGGTATTTAAGGAGTTAGATGTAACTACAGGGAAAAAATGGTAAATTGGTCCAGTTGTACTTACGAGCAATTTGTGAAGGGTCATCACATTGTTGATTGGTTATATTCAATAGACACAGAAATATATTTGTAGTGCGAAGAGTACAGCTATCAATCTTTAGTGAAGTGACCAACAGTTAACGGATGGTGGATCTCGTGATTAAAGAGTTAGTCAGTTATTCACGTATTGTTGGAGCTTTAAGCTATAGGTCCACAAGGTCCCCTTGGTAGCTCAATAAGTTCAAATTGAGAATCAGATTTAGGGTTAGTTTGAAATGTTTAAATTAACAAGAGAAAATTTGATTATATGTGATATAATTAAATTAATTCAATTATATGTGATGTATTTGATACATAATCATTGGAGGAATTAATATAAATATGTTTTATATTAAATACTATAAAATAGAAAAAGAACTATGGTTTATATGTTTCATATGATGAAATATTAAAACTATAGATTATAAATATAATATGATAAGTTGGTTAGTATATTTATTTATAATATATTAATTATATGATAATTAATTATTCTTTTTCACAATAACCAACTTCAATAGGAGGTTATTGGCAATTTGTGGTAACTGTGAGATAAAAGAAAAATAGTTTTCCAAATCATGGAGTGAATTTTATATGGATTAGTCTCAAAGAAATTCCATCGAGTAAAAGTATTTAACTAAACAATAGCTTAGAGAGCATACACGATCAATTATAAAGTTTTTTATACGATGCTTATTCGTTGCTACACGATTGAGTAATAAGTCTATATGATAGGCTTCTTCTTATTACACGATCGAATATCAAGTCTATACGATAAACTTCCTTCTACTGTCGCAAACTCGATTGTTTACCTCCTCCATTCCTCTATCCAAAGTCATACAGAGCCCACAATTCCTGGATTCTCACACCGAGAATACCAGGGAAACTCTTGCGGTAGTGTCTTGTTCCGTTTGAGGGTCGAGGATCGAGTTGCACTCGATTGTGATTGAGGATTCTTTAGTCCGTGCTGTTGGTTGTTCTGGTCGTGCGTTCAAGTTCTTGTTTGGACGCATACGAGATTGATCGAGGGAATACTAGAAGAAAGAGTTCTTCAAAGGTACTGTATACTCGATCCCTTTGTGTTTAATTCAAGAAGCATGCTTGTAATTTATTGTTTATGCATAATCTCTTTTGTTTGATTGTAAACCTATTTGTTCTTTCTTAATGGAAATTGGCACAATCCACTTCCGCTCACTGGTTCTCTATTTTAAAATTCCTTCAGATCTTTCCTTCATGATCACCTAAGGTATAAGTCCCAAGAAAAACTATCTTAACAACTTTGTATGGACCTTCCCAGTTTAGGCCAAATGCTCATGTTTTTAGTTCTTTGGTGTTCTGCATTACTTTTCTTAATACGAGATCCCTTCTCTAAAACCGTGTTTCTTTCCTGTTGTGTTGTAGAAAGTGAATTTTTTTTTATACTCTGCCACTCAAAGTTGTGCTATCTCTCGATGTTCTTCTAATAGTGAAAGAAATCAAATCAGAGGGTTTTCGTGAGCAGCAGAAGGGATTGTTCCAAATTTCATTCGAATGAACAGAAACAATTACAGTCTTTCAACGGAAACTAACATGTCATATATATACAGAAATTACAACATGCTACCATAGAATCAAGGGATAGAGTATCCGTACCTTTGAAGAACCATTCTTCAACAATCCCTCGATCAAAGTCCAATGTGTCCAAAACCAACAACACTCGAACGTAACGAAATGAATACCAACAACATGAACGTCTTGATGCTCCTCGAACCCAATCGAGTCCAACTCGATTCATGAATTGAGTAAAGACACTACCACAAGTGTTACCTTGGTATTCTCGGTGTGAGAGTCCAGAAGTTGTGGACTCTGTATGATCTTGGCTTTAGGAAGAGACTAGGGGTATGCAATCGAGTAGATATTCGAGTAAGTGGGAGATAAAACAATATCTATCGCATAGATGATGTACTCAATCGTTTAGTAAAAGGCAGACTATCGCATAGACTTTGCTACTCGATCATGTAGCAACGATCAGCTGAATGAATATCATATAGTCAACTCCAAACGATCGTTTAGATGATCATGTAGTCTCTCAACGGCTATCGCTTAGTAAAACAATTTTACTTGACCGCCCTTTTTCATGAGTACTTTCCAAATGAAGCAACTACTAAATTTAGGGAAAAAAAATTTCTTTTATCTCACGGTTACCATAAAACTTCCAATAACCTCCCACTCAATTGGTTATTAGAGAAAAAGAATTAATTATCATATAATTAATATATTATAAATAAATATGATAACCTACTTATCATATTGTATTTATAATCTATAGTTTTAATATTTCATCTCATAAAACATATAAACCATAGTTCTTTTTTCTTTTTATGGTACTTAATGTAAATCATATTACATTAATTCATCCAAATAACATATCTCATACATCACACCAATTATATCACATATAGCTGAATTTTCTTTTGTTAATTTAAACACTACAAACTAACCCAAAATTTGATTCTCAAGTTGAACCCATTAAGCTACCAAGTGGACCTTATAGACCTGTAGCTTGAAGCTTCAACAGTACGTGAATAACTGACTAAACTTTATAGTCACGAGATCCATTATCCGTTAACTGTCAGACACTCTACTAAAGACCGACAGCTACACTCTTCTCACTACAAATATATTTATGTGTCCATATTAATCAATCAACAGTGCGATAGCTCTTTACAAATCGCTCGTAAATATAACTGGACCAATTTACTGTTTTGCCCCTGTAGTTACATCTAACTCCTTAAGTACCACTAATTCCTCTAATGAACAATAAGTCATAGTCTTACTATAACTGGGTCCTCTCTTCCAAAGAAAGGGTGTGGCCACTATGTTCAAGACCCCGAATCAGCCCTTAAAGGAGTGATTTATCTACTTACCTCTGCTTCGGGGAAGGAGTGAATTCCGTCTTGTGTAACTGAGTTCCCAGCTCCCCAATCAGACAAATCCCCAAAAAGTTAGGCTTTTTGAGTTGGCAATCTGGCCACTCTCACCCATATTAATCAAATGACCGCCCTCATAGACAGGAGTTCCCAAAATACTCAGGATTAAGGTCATGTCACCTATGGTCGTTTTAGTGAGATGTAAGTTTCAATTATCAACGATGTTACATAAAAAGATGAATCATCTCGTGGTCCAATCTTATACAAATTTTTTGTATAGGACACCTCCGCTCACATGTCTCTATATGAATGGCAAGGATTAGACCATTTGTAGCACGTTACAGTACTTGTAACTATCTATAAAGTGGGTCGTATACGTAGTAACACCAGGATAAGGTATCCCTTATTTATCCTTATACTACAGACCATTTAGGTTATTACTTAAGACATTATCTACTTTTATGAGTTCATAACTTACTCAATATTAAGATCGAGTCGTATATGATCACCTTATGAAATTTTATCTCTTCAATTAATAGATTTATAAAGAGAGATTAAATATTTCATTGTCTAGTCTTATACAAACTCTTTGTATAGGATACCCCCACTCACATGTCTCCACATGAACGATTAGAATCTAATCATTTGTAATGATTACAAAGAGGGTCAATCACATACTGTTCAAGATACATATACCTTAGATTTTTCATAATATTGGATTATGTTATACAAAGTTCAAAATGAAATAACAACTTATTTTATTAATTAATAAGAAAATATTTATTACAATCTACGAGTTTTAGAGCATAAAACCCAATATTATTAACAATATCTGAATGAGAGGAAACTTAAGGATATGAAAGCAAAGTTAACACTACAAGAATTTGGTTGAATCCCGACGGTCGAGGGCGTCGGGAGAGGTAACAATTACCGTCGGACGAACCTTTCCCGACGACAAAGAAGTCATCAGTAACACCATCGGGGTACCATCGTCAGGGAAACCTTTCTCAACAGTTGGGAATTCCTGCCGTAGGGAAAAATAATTATCTTGACGGATAAGAATCGGGCGTTTCCCACACCCTAAAGGAAGTCGTCTGGAAACAGGAACAAAGCCCGATGATTGATCGTCAGAATTGGTAGGTTAACCCAATGCTCGTCCGTCGGGATTTAAGCTTTCGCTCGACAATTGAGCGTCGAAATTTATGATCAGCCTAACGGTCTTCTGAACCTTCGGGGTTAGTTTTTATCTCGATAGGTTTTGACGCCGTCGGGATTTTAAAACTATCCCAACAATGATGTGGACCACCGGGAGAGCTATAAAGCCCGACAGTTAGGGACAGTCGGGCGATATTTTTATCCCGACGGTCTCTATTCACCATTGGGATAGTTTTAAATTCAGACGGTATGTAGTCACCGTCGGGAGTTCGTTGCCTGACTCCTTGCCGTTGGGAATTCTTGAAATAAATAAATAAATAGATTTAAATGCCTCTTTAAATTTGTTTATAGATCTGGTTTTTTTTCAAATGTTATACCTGTTTGAATCTTATAAACATCAATCAACTAAATTAAGATTGCTAAAATGAAGTACATATCCATAATAGATTAATAATATATTAAAACTTTAATCGACGAGTTCTATAACATCGACAATTACATCCACAATGAAAATGTAAAACCTAAATAGGCTTCTTGCCTAGAGATGTATCTTCAACAAAAATCTCCAGATACCTACAAAATACAAATTTAAATAAGTTTAATGCTAAATAATATATCAATCTCAACTAAACAAACCAAGTTGCCTCAATCATAAAGAAACCTACAAACCAAGAACCTTAATCATAAACCAAAGAATATAGAAAACATCCCCTATTCTCAACGCTAAACTATTCTATAAAGTTAATCGAATTGTCCCATAAACTAACTCGAATATCCTAACTTATTGACACAAATTCATTTAACGAAAAATATAGCAAGAAAAAAACTACTATTGTCCATTGGCTATCTACAGAAACAGAGCAAATCACATGATACTGAATTGAATTGTTCTTTAGCTAATAGTGTACCTCATTCTATAATCCATAACAAATCTACATTACAATTAACTATCTAATAAACGAAAACTCAACATCCAATTCCAACCTATTTATTTCTACTTAACAAATCACTAACATCATTACAATCAACCAATTATGGCAGTAATCAATACCAAGAATACCAAGAATATCAAGTAAATAAGTAAAAAAGAGTTACCTTTTCGACTAGGAAGAAATCGGAGACGGTGGCGGACGGCGAGAGAACGAACTAACGGCCAAGATGGGGAACCAACCAATGGCCAGGGAATGAACAGAGCCACCTTTCTGGCAAGGGGACGAATGGACGGCTGCCAGAGGGAACGAGTAGAAGGGAATGGCTACTAGAGGGGATGAATGGACAGCGAGAAGGGAAAGAATGGCGACAGATGGAGAGAGGGAGAACGACGGCGAGAGGAGAAGAATAAAAGGAAGAAGAATCAGGGAGAGAGAGAAGAAGAAGAATCGGGGTTTAAATCGAGTTTTTCTCGATGGTGGTCTGCCATCGTAGGGATATGTCTCCACCAATCCCGATGGTCACCTCCCAACCATCGGTCGAACTTAACAAGCCCGATGGTTTTTTGACACGAACTTAACAATTCCTAAACAATATTAGAATCCTAATGGTTGACTGAACACCGTCGGGAATATAATAAAGGTCGATGATTTTCTGACACCATCGTCGGGCAAAAATTACCAATTCCCAAAAGAAAAATTAGAATCTCCGACTATTGGCTGAACACTGTCGGGAATATATTAACGACTGACGATTTTCTGACACGATCGTCGGGGAACCTTCCCAAATTCCCAGAAAAAAATTATATTGCTTAGAAATCCCGATGGTCGACTAAAAATCGTTGGGCGTTGGACCTATCTCAACGGTTTCTGTCGCACCATCGGCCAATGGTTCCACAATTCCCATAAAAACTTTTAAATATTTATTTTAGAATTTAGAATCTCGACGGTTGCATTATGTCGTCGGGCATTATAAAGAAAAGGCGACGCTTTCACGCTTTTTATCAGGGGAGCTTAAAAATCACAATAGATTCTTCACACTACACCTGACGATCGAGTAGTAACCGCCAGGTTTGCTTAGAATGCCCAACGGTGATTTGCTTAACGTCGAGAGAGATCACAAAGCCCGAGGGTCTTCTCGTGGACCGTCGGGCAAATTCGAAATCCCGACGGTCTTTTCACATACCGTAGGGAGTGAATTTTTATCCCGACCCCTTGTCTGGACTGTCAGGATTGGCAGAAACCATCAATGGTTTTTTGGTCGTCGGGATTAATGTCGTCAGAAATTACATAATGTAACACCCCACACATTTTTTAGTAATATATAATTTCAGTAACTTTATTATTTTGATTTTAAGTCATTTTTATTAGTTGAAGGGAATTTTTAGAATTTTGGACTTCAAGTGAAAGTGTGAGAATTTAATTGTTGGCATGAAATTATTCAAATTGGAAATTAATGGCAGGAATTAATTTCCTTTTGAAATGGAAAGTAATTTAATAGTATAAAACTGAAAGGAATTAAATGTAATTATATTTATTTCCTTTTTTATTTTATTATTATTATTATTATTGTTTTTTTTTTTATAAAAAGTCAAACCCACATTTCCCTTTCTTCCTCACGCATCCGCTGGCACCCTCTTCAATTTCTTCTTCCTCCAGCCGAGACTCTAGCCGCCACACAAAGCCGCCACGTCAGTTTCTTCTTCATGACCTTCACTCACCACTGCTCAAGTGTCGTTCTCTTTTGCCGTCACTGGATCTATCGATTTGGGTAAGATTTCTGCCGTTTGGGTTGTTTTCGATTGATTCTTGAATACTCATTTACTTTTGGCATCAATTGGTTGATACCCATTGTGTTTCAATTTTTGGATTCAAGTTTGTGAAGCTATTGAGGTGTTGTTTAGTGAAGTTGGAGTTTGTTTTAGCGAAATTTGGTAAGTTTTATGCTTTGATGACCCCCTTATGGATTAATTTTTGTTGTTGAGAAATTTTGGTAAAGTCATTTGGAAGTGTTTTTTTTACCAAGCTACATATGGATAATTTATTTGAGATATTGGTAGTGAAGTATGTATTTGATTCAAGCTTTAATTATGTAAGCCTAATTTCAAATATGATTAAGGGGTTGATTCAAGAATTTCATTCAAGATGAAGAAGAGTTTGGTTTGCTAATTATTTGGGCTTAAAATTGGAAGTTTGGAAGGTGAATTCGAATTGGATAACACCTTAGGTAAGGTTATCCAGAAATATTTTGTAATATTTGGGTGTTTGGATTTTGGCCTTAACTATTAATTTTAAAGCTTGGTTTATGTTTAGGCTTGATTAAGGATTCAAGAATTTCACAAAGATTCAATTGTTTTTTGGTTCGACCTAATATCAAGGTAAGTAATTTTACTACTGAACTGCCCACAGGTCAGGCATTAGATGTATGCTAATATGATAAATGTACGTTATGGCAGAATGTTAGCATGATAGACTAATAGTATAATATGATCAAAGTATGTTCTGGTACAAGATCTGAATTATTTATTTATACCAATAGACACTTGAATGCTAGTATGAGATGGTATGTGCTTCCATATGGTTGTATTTTATCTGATGATGTTGAGGTACACATGTATGTTGTAGAACCATGATGTGAAGGTATATGTGTATGTTGTAGAGCCATGATGCTGAGGTTTATATGTATGTCATAGATTCGTACAGTGATGATTGTGATGTTGAGACTGTGCAAATGTCCTTACTGATTAGTTAGATGCCCATTAGATTTTGTGTTTCCTTCGGATTCTCCAGTTTGTGTTTCCTTCAGGATTCACTAGTTTGTGTCTCCTTCGGGATTCACCAGAGGTAGTGGACATACTTAACTATAGTAGGATAAGACTCAGTCTCCTTCTTGTTTCATGTGCATATGTGTCCCATGAGGACTAGAGCAGTTTTTATGTTTCACCAGAGGTGGGTATCTAGAGGACATAGATGCCCAGTCTAACCCCAGTAGTGGGGTTACTTACTGAGTATTTTATACTCATTCTTTCTCATGTTGTTGTTTTAGGTAAGGGTAGAGATGCACTAACAATGGACAAGCGAAATTCGTGATCGAGCCACTCGGACTAGTTTTTACGCTTCCGCATCATGAAATTTAGAGTTCTTTTCATATTTCTCTTAACTTTTAGTTTTAATGTTTAAAACTTACTTTAAGAATCGTTTTTCAGACTCATTTACTATCCTTTATAATTTATGGGTACCCTATTATTGTTTTAGTATTTGAATTTAATGAAAGACTTTTGAACTTAGCTTATTTAACTAGCATTTATTTCTCCATAACTGAGTGTCGTTTTGAGTTCCATGCATGCATATATTTAGTAACAGCCTAACTTAAGTCCTAGGGGGTCGGGTCGTTACACATAAATTTTTATAGTGTAAGAAATACTTAAAAGAATTGATAGTGACTACCTAGACCAGCAAAGTATACCTTTATTTTTAATGACTTATAATCAATCATAAGTATTTTAAAGATTGTTTGGTTTTGAGCAATCTTATGTTTGGTGACCTCCAAGGAACTTTTCTAAAAAGCATATGAGTGAAAACAGTACATACTGGAAGGATCAACGTAAGTCTGCAATATAGTCTTCACTCTTAACAAGAAAATTTCTTGGCCCTCAGGCACCAAATCCTGATTCGATTCTAGAGATTGGGGTGTTACTGACACCTTATGAATTTTCTAGAAGGATGTTGTTTGGCAGTGGTTAGATAGATGGCAGTTGTAAGATTGTTGACCACCGTTGCTAATTTTCAACCATACTTCATAAAATATAGAACAAAAACAGAGAAATTTATTAGTAGATGTATATGATTTGAGTAAGAAAAAAATCCAAAATACTTGTCAATAATATTTGAAGTTTAATGTTTTGACAAAGGTGTAAGCATAAATAATTTTTATATGCTTAATTTCTTAAAAAAAACCAATATTAAATATGGATTTTATATTTGAATGATTTGGCTTTTTATATTCAAACCTTTGAAGCATCATTTCAAACCCTCGTGGTCTCCTCTGAATGAACTTTCAAATCTAAATGACCACTTAACAAAGGAAAATTATTTAAAAAGATAAAATTATTAAAAATATTTATAAATAATAGTAAAATATCACAGTATATCTGTAATAGATTGTGATAAACAACGATAGATTACTATCTGTGTTTATCATGTGTTATAATAGATACAGATAGTAGTTTATCGCTATCTATCGCAGATAAACAATACAATTTTATTATATTTGTAAATATTTTGATTCATTTTCTTATATTTAAAAATACCCGTTTAACAAAAATAAAAAAATAAAAAATAACTTGAGTATGCATTTAACTTCACCACGTTATTACTAAAACCAAATTTAGGCAATAAGCAAAAAGATCTGATTTACTAGGCACCTTTTGAACAGCCAACAAGACCAACGGTACAAAACAAAAACATCCATAAATAAAATATAAGATTATCCCTTCAAGCCAAAATAATAATAATAATAATAATAAATAAATAAATAAAAGGTTTTCCCATTTCCATTAGACACCCTTTAGTGGGTGTATCTGGTTCCATAAAAGTGACCAGTTAAAAATGGGAAAAAATAATTCAAAATTGGAATCTTCCAACTAGTTTTTAAATTATATTATTATGAAGAAATTTCAAAACCCTTTTAATTATTTTCCCTACTTTTGCATCTTTTTAAGTCTTTTTTTTTTTCATGACAAGACAACTATTTTATTTATTTATCTTTTATAATCATTCTTTGCTTGTTCTAATTGTTATAAACAAAGCTACTTATTGTAGTGGGTTTTATGTTTAAGAAGGAAAAATCATGGGTTTGAGAGGATATATTGTGGCAAAGCTTGTTGTTTTTATTCTTGTTGTTGGTGCAAGAGGAAACCCTAACTATGATGTTGAGTCCAATTTGAATAGAAATAGTTTCCCAAAAGGATTTGTTTTTGGGACTGCTTCATCAGCTTACCAAGTAAGTTTAAACTTTATAATGAATTAATTTGTAGCCTTTGTTTGGAATTATGAGTTGTTTCTTTGTTTAATTTGCTGTGTTGTAATTTTTAGTATGAAGGAGCTGCAAATGAAGATGGTAGAGGGCCTAGTATTTGGGATACCTTCACACACAAATATTCAGGTCTAGCCTTTCTCATCTCTTTCCATTATTCTTTTTCTAAGAGTCTAATTGTTTCTAGTTTTGTATACATGAATTCAATTTCTAACACCTCCTAGATAGTTCTTGATCATTTTTTTTTCCTTTTCCTCCATAATTTTAGTAATTTATCCTCTTCGACATGTTTATTATCGTGTATACGTAACTCACTAATTGTAATTTCAAAAGTGAACTTCACTTGATTACGTTTTTTGTTGTTTGTTTGTAATCGTACTAAAATTTGGGCCATACTATAAAATCTGTAATAAAAAAAAATTATTCCTATTGTGAAGGAGTACGATTGATAATTACGTGGGATCCACACCCTTGTTTTTAATCTTTTACATTATTTACCTTTTTCTATTTAGTTACCGTGTTTTAATTTATTAGAAATTTAAAAAGGGTATTATGGTAATCTTTTGTATTTCATTACGTTTGTTATGGAAGTAAACATCAATGGATTTTTTTTTTTATTACAATTGCAATGAAAAGTGGTGTAATTGTAATAAATTTCATTGATGGATCCATCATAAACATAATTGGTTTATTTTTTATTGCATTTACTTAGAATTATAAATTTTTCATATTTACTGTTACCTTTACCATTATCGTTACCATTACTATCTGTCCAATAATGATAATGGTAACGATAAAGATAAAAGTAACAATAACAAGTGTGACAGATTCATAATTCTTGTACTGTTACAATAATAATATATGTAACAGTAACAATAACAATAAAGATAGTAGGTTTCATGTAATTTTCAATTACAATCAGATTGAACACTCTTCATTTCTCAATTAGATTACATATTTTGATTTTAGATTTAGAGGCAAGTCCCACAGTTCATTATGATTACGAAATATAGATAAACAACAAGAAACATAATCAATTGGAGTCCACTTTTTACTTTACCATTGATGCTTCATGTTTCAATTGGGGTAAATGTGATCTAATACATTCAAAAGAATTCATTACTTTTGTGATTAGATCCATTAGATTGATACATGCTACAAATTCGTTACAGTTACAACAATTATTTTGATTATTAAATGCGGCGTTGAATCTTGTTCTCTTATTTTCTCTTATTATGGATTATTAAATTCACAGTAAACTAATAATTGACATTATATATAAAAAAAATTATGTAAAAATTCTCATTATCATACGATTATTCTAAATATCTCGAAACATTTTGATTTATAAATTTTAAGATATTTATATTTATAATAATATTATTTGAAAGTACTATATATTCATAATTACTTTCAAATCAGGTTGTCGACATGAGATGAGACAAAGTCCGACAAATATTATTTTATAATATTATACTTTTAATCTATTTATAATATAATATAAGATACATTCAAATTTGGAACATTATTTTAAAGGCAAAAGAGGTCTAAAGTTGAATTATAGTAAATTGTCCAAGTTGACCATTTTAGGCCAATAAATGATTTTATCTTATTTGATTATGTTGGGATTTTTCCTTTGAAAAATTTTCACATATAGAAAAAATGTCAAAATATTTTAGAAATAGCAAAAACAACAATGTTGGACATAGTATTAATGATAGGTTTCTATCAATTTCTATCATCGTTAGACACTAATAGACACCAATCAATCTTTATCAATGAAGATTAAATTTTGATATTTTGTATAAGAAATTTTCCTTATTTTTCTACTGAAAATCCTTGATAATTTTTTCTTATGATTAAATTAAATCACATCTTATGTCCTAAAGTTCTATATCTATTAATTTTCTTTTCCAAAAAAATCATATTTATTTCTCTTTTGATTTATAAATTTAGCTTCTAATTAAATTTTATATTGAAGAGAACTTTAACCCTTGTCAATGAATTTCCAAAAAAAGGGGAAAAACAACAATCTTTCAACAAAATATAATGGACATCCTTTTCTTGTGAGCTGTTTACAACTTTTGGTTCTTTTCTTTTTCTTTTTTGATCTTAATTGATTAATAGATATATATTAAGAAATATTTAAAACAAAGAATAATTATTGAGTTAGATCTCGAGGTTCTTAGTAGATCTTTTTCTTTTTCTTTTTTCTTTTTTTTTTTGTTCTAATGTCTTAATAAATCTAAATTTACCATTATTGATTAATAAAAAAATTAATATTATGGATTTAAAATAATTCTTTTACGTGTAAATAAAAAATTTCAATTTTTTATAAACTAAAATATTTTTAAATAGTTCTTTCATGTGACAAATGAAAAATCTTAAATTTTATAAACTAAAATAGAGTACAAACGAAACAGAATGCTTAATTTTTTTTCATAATCATTTTAGTTTTTAAATCAAAGTTTTAAAGTGGGAGTTAACTTAACGATAATACGTATATTTTTTTAAGAAAATTTTCAAAAGTAAAAATTTAAGAGCCTTTTTTTAAATAAATAAATAAATTGTTGACGATTTCAAGTACAATAATTGTAATGAATTGACACTATACTTTTAGTCTTTTTTTTTTTCTATAATAATAAGAAAAAGTTCAAATACTTTACCATTTCTTATTTTTTTAACCTACATTACCCAATAATAATATTATTATCAACTGGAACATAAATATACAAATAAGTCTTTAGAATAAAATAAAAACTTAATTTAAAAATACTATAAATTAAAAGATAATTGTTTTAAATTGTAAATTTTGATAAATATTTTTATGTATAACAAAATATCATTGTTTATTAGTGATAAATCATTATAGACATCTATTACTAGGTGATAGATTGCGATAGACATCTATTTGATACTGATAGATTTCGATCGCAGTCTATGATAATCGTCTTTTAAAAGATTGTGATATTTTACTATATTTATAAATAGTTTATCAATTTTTTAAATTTAAAAACATCTCTAAATTAAATCATTATCATAAAACTCTGACAATAAATATATATTGGGATGAATGGCAGGGAAGATTCAAGATGGGAGCAATGGAGATGTAGCTAATGATGCTTACCATCGCTATAAGGTAAAGTGCATGTGATATTATTCTTAATACAATAAATAAAATAATTAATTAGTTAATTTTCTTATTATTATTGGTTGTTTTTTAAATTTAGCGTAAATTTTATTCATATAATAATTTTAGCATGAGAGTTGTTATTCTGTAAAATATTATTTTCCTTTACAATTAATATATAATTGTCAGAATTTTGACTTTTCTATGATATTGGTGTGATGAAACAGGAAGATGTTGGGATTATGAAAGAGATGAATTTAGATGCTTATAGATTTTCAATTTCTTGGTCTAGAGTCCTTCCAAGTAAGTTACTTTTTTTTTTTCAATTATAATTTTTTAAGTACACATTAATATTAAAATAGTAAGTATTTAATGAAAAATCGAGTTTAAAACTGTAATACTTGAAATTATCAATATCAAATTAAAATAAAACTCACATGTCATGGATAAAATTGTAACATTTTAAAACCTAGGAAAAAATTAAAACCAAACTCAAAACTTAAGAACTAAAACTGTAACATTTTGAAATCTAGAGATGATATGAAAATTAGATCCAAAACCTAAGTACCAAAAAGTATTTTTGTTACGATCTAAGTTTAGGAGGATATGAATGAATCGAGATCACATCGAAGTGAGAGAGAATTGAAAGTTACTGCCTATACCAACAAGGTGTATATTATTTTTCGGTGACTAAATCATAGGAACTCCAAAATATGTTAAGCATGCTTAAGTAGGACCAATCCTATATTAGGTGACCTCCTGAGAATTTTCCTAGGATGCATGTGAGTGAGTACAAAGCTGTTAGAAAAAAAAACTTCCCACTACTACCGCACAAATAAGCAGAAAAATGACAAAGAAATTAAACGAAACCAATAAAATAGGAAACACAAGAATTTACGTAGAAAACTCTCAATTCAGAGAAAAACCACTATATGAAAAATTATTACAATGACAAAGAACAATTATTTCTCCAATCTCAATTACAAGAGCACTCTCTAAAAAAGGAACTTAACTAGTGTTAGCACACTAAACTTAAAGGGTTTCTAGCTGGGTAGTGTTTCTAATTGGGATGATTAAAAACCAATGGAATTTTCTTCCCGATCCCAATTACAAGAGCACTCTCTAAAAAAAGAACTTAATTAGAGTTAACACACTAAGCTTAAAGAATTTCGAACTGGGTAGTATTTCTAACTGAGACGATTGAAAACAAAAGGCATGGACTTTTTTTATAGGCTTGGAGAGCTCATGACTTTCCTAAGCTTTTTTTATGTAGGACACTCCCATAATTTTCCTAAACTTTTTAACCCAATAAATTCTACCTTGGCTTACCTTGCTGATATTTATGGTACAACTTCCACCTACTTGGTTCACCTGGAATCTCTGATACCACTTGATAGGGACAATAACCCTCATAAATCCTCATGGGCTTTTGGTTTCACCCCAAAAGGCCTCATACCAATGGAATTAGTTATCTTCACTTATATATCCCTGATCCTTCCCTTATCTAACCAATGTAAGACTTTGGTCGCATTCCCAACAATCCTCCCCTCGAACAAAGGACCATCAAGCATCCCCTTAATTAATCATCCATCCGTCTAACTCTTATCTAGACTAGCTCCTATTCACCCGAGCACACCACCTATCCAATAAAGTTCAACCACAAATCACAACATGATTACTTCCAAGGCTTTACTATACATTTTTGTTCAGCACTTGAGGATTCTACTGACATGGCTAAGTTAGGGGCGTGACTCTGATACTACTTGTTGGAAAAAAAAAAAAAACCCCACTTCTACCGCAGGAATAAACAGAAATATGACAAAGAAATTAAAAGGAAATCAATAAAATAGGAATACACAAGAATTTACATGGAAAACTTCTAACTCGGAGAAAAATCACAGCCCACCAAAAAGAAACCCACTATGTGAAAAAATGTTACAATCACACAGAAAAATTCTTTCCCACATCTCAATTATAAGAGTACTCTCTCAAAGCTTTTTACTACTACTCACACTTTTTTCCCACTCTCCAACTAGAGAATACGAAAGGAATTTAATTAGAGTTAACACACTAAGTTTAAAGTTTTTCTGACGGAGATGACTAAAAACCAAAGGCATGGACTCCTTTTCTAGGTTTGGAGCCCATGACTTTCCTAAATCTTTTGATGTGGGACATGTGCACTTCTAAAATTTTTCCAAAAAATCTAACAAAAGCATGTTGAAAGGACCAATGTTGATTTGTGGGGACAACTTTAACTTCTATAAGCATTCAAAACAAGTAAAGATGATGTATAGCTGGGTCGTAAGGCAATGGTAGGGTCAAGGCCATCAGATGCCGAATCCTAGACTTGTGGTGTTACAATTTTTTCTAATTTAATATTTTATTTTAAATAGAAAAAAACCCTCTCCCTCCCTTCTCCTCTCACTCTAGAAAAGCCACACAACTGTCACAATCTTCTTCTTCAATTTGGAAAAGAAAATAAAATGACCCTCTCCATGAAGTAACCTAAGTTTCCACCTCTTACAACTTTTTCTATCTCATATCCAAATTATTGATTCTTTTGAACATTCTTAATGAAATCTCAATCAAGATGAAGATTGAAATCGTATATTTTTCCCAAATTATACCTAATATTTTTTAATATTTATAAATCACATTACAATAACCTGAGATCCATGTAACAAAAATTTGAGGTAAGATTTGAAAAACTTTTGGATAAAATTTGAAAAGACGGAAGGATTTGGTATAAGATTTGAAAAGAATGCATAATATTTGGAAAAATATATAGAATCTTAGTATTCATCCTGGGTGAGCTGATTTCATGATAAATTCAAAAGAATCGATAGTTTGGATATAAGATGAAAAAATTAATTTTTTAATTTAAATCTCGATGGTTAATTTCGATCATGAAAATCGAAAAAAAAAATATTTCAACGAATTTTCTAAAAGCGTACTAGTTACGGAAGATGAATACATTTGAGCTTTAATTATGATAATTTCAACTTTTTCTTTCCCAACAAACCCACTGCCCCATCTCTTTCCCTCCCTTCACATCTGAGACTGAAAAAAAAATGAGAAACAACAAAGATCTAGTGCTAGTTTTGTTTGCAATAAATTTATAATAATTTCACTTTCATAATTAAATATTTCTAATTTTTAGGCCTTTTAAATCGAAATGAGTATGTATATATGAGAGAGATTTTAGTAATATATAAATAATATGGTTAAATATTATAATATTAAAATTACGTTTATTCATCAATTTAAAATTTTCAATTAATTGGTGATTTAACGTGATATCAAAATAGGACCTCCACTATTCAAGTCACTACAAAACTATTTCCTATTTAATTAGTATTGATTTTCAGTTAATATTGATTTCAATTATTGAAATTCTATATTATTCAAGCCCGACGATACAATATTAAAATTACCTTTATTCATTAATTTTAATTTTCAAAATTCCCGCAATGTTGCATATTAAATTTACTTTCATCCATTATCTTAAACTTATGAACTTTCGATCAATTAATGATTTAACACACATACTGGCGATGTAATATACTCGTTACTCATTAAAAAAAGATGTAGATATATAATTGCTTGTCAATTAAATTAGATCGAAGGCTTAATCTTAACCCAAACTCCTTTATTTTGACAGACGGAAAACTTAGTGGAGGAGTGAACCACAAAGGAATTGAATACTACAACAACCTTATCAATGAGTTACTAGCTAAAGGTTACAACATGATTACATAAAGCTTTCATTTCTCTATTTATTATAATATAACATTAGTATATTTTATATGTTGGAAAGTAATTCTAAAATATAGGTTAAAATCACTTTTATTATATTCAAAATCACTTGAAAAATGTATTTTAATTAAAATTAATTCTAATGGTATTAAAAAACATTTAAAAATATAAAATTAACTATTGAATTGGATTTCGAGTGATTAAAAGGTGTCTCATAATGATTTTAATTATGACAAGAGTGATTTTAATTATTTCAAAATCATTCTCTAACATGTAGTAAGAATTGTGAATAAAAACGGTTTGTAGTTAATATCATTTTATAAAATCAATTGATGATAAAGAGAATAACTCATATATATCTCTTTAAAGAATATCGTGAGATCTCTCGATTTTTTCAATATGATATCCACAACATATATAAATACGTGTTCTTAACCTCATATAAAAACAAGATAATCGAACGGCATAAGCAAACTACAAGATTAATGACAATTTTACTAAATTTTCACTCAAATGTTTTTTTTTAGTAAGATTAAATATACAACAAATGAAATTGTTTTTTTTTTTTACAAACTTTTTTTCTGTTTAAACAAAAATTTAGTAGAGGGTTAATTTTTTTTTAAGGCAATTAATGTGTCAAAGAACTCTTATGATTTCATTTGGTCAAGAAAATATAAGTTTAGTTCTTATTTGATTTATTATATATCTATGGAATGTAGGAATAAAGCCATTTATTACACTCTTCCATTGGGATCTTCCCCAAGCCTTAGAAGATAAATATGGTGGTTTTTTGAGCCCTCATATTATGTAAGTGATCTATGTTCATTTTTCATGGGTTTAATATCTAAATATTGTGTAAATAGAGGTGAAATTAGTGTCTATAAATAGTGAAGTTTTAAAACTAAAATTTAGCTTCTTCTTAGCTATGGAATAGCTTAAATATAATGTTAAAAAAATAAATATAGTTCAACTGACATATTGTTTGTACTTACAATTTTAAAGTGAGAAGTACGATTCTTCTAAAAAAATAATAATAAAACTCAAACTTTCAGAAGATTTTTTTTTTTTTTAGAAAAAGGAGAAAAATCACTTCAACTCATCATTGGAAAAAAAAGTATAAAATCCCAATCAAAATAACCATAGAAAACCAATACATATTAAAAATAATCCTTCTTAACTACACAAGCGCACACAAACCTTAGGCATAACATTTCAAAGCCATCACCTTTAACTATGGAGCATTATTTCACTACAGGTTGAAGTTTCACTTTTTGATATAATCCCCAATAAAATTACATTTTGATTAATTTTCTAAAGGTTAAATTTGTGTAGAAAAAACTTTTTTTTTTTTTTGTGTTATATGGTGAAAAAAATAGGCAGAAAAAAGAAACACAAAGAGGAAAATTTAATTTGTTGAATATAAAAAGGAATGATTTTCAAGATTATGCGGAACTTTGCTTCAAAGAATTTGGAGATAGAGTGAAGCATTGGATCACGTTAAACGAGCCATGGACGTATAGTATGGGAGGCTATGCACTAGGCAACTTTGCTCCAAATAGATGCTCCTCATGGCAGAACCTCAACTGTAGTGGTGGAAACGCTGCCACTGAACCATATCTTGCTACTCACAATCAAATTCTTGCTCATGCTGCTGCAGTCAAGCTTTACAGAGACAAATATCAGGTTATGCATTCGGTTATCTCCCGTATTAACTAATACTTCACATTTTCTATATAATTATTTTCAATGGGTTAAAACATATATATGCTCTCGATCAAGAGGTCAAAGACCTAAATCTCTCACTCCTAATGTTATGTTTAACTAAAAGATAATAATAAATGAATAATACTTGGGTGTACAACTTAAGCAACACCTTCTAATCACATAGATACTAAAGAATTTTTTTTAAAAAATACTTAAAAGTATAAAAAGAATATTTAGAGTGAAACTCGTGATATTTATTTTGTTAGAAAATGATACGTTAGGTCAGTGGATACACCCGAATACTTGTTGGATTTAGGATTACTTCCGTTTTTGAAGTATATTGAGTAATTGTAGGGTTGATAATTCTTAGAAGAGCAATCTCACCAAAATAATAATTATTATATAAAAGGAAGTTATGCATCAAAGAACTTTCTTCCTCAATCTTTCCATTATTTGTTATATTTAATGCTGAGTTTTGGTTTGAATTGTTATTATATTTAATCATATTATTTATATTTAAAAGCTGAGATGAGATTTGAATTTATTTGCAGAAATCTCAAAAGGGTTTGATAGGAATAACCTTAGTGTGTCATTGGTTTGTTCCAGTTTCAAATGTAAGAAGAGAGCGCAATGCTGCATATAGAGCTCTTGATTTCATGTTTGGTTGGTAAGTTTTTCTTTTCTTCTTTTTTCCATTTAAGTATTATATGTTTTATGAAAGTTTAATAAATAAATACGTTAAAATTCAATTTTAGTCCGCACTTTTAATAAATTATAAATTAAATCCCTCAATGTTAATTTTTCTTTTATTAAAATTGACTAAATAATAATTAGAATTTTCATGCCAAAAAAATATTATATGTAAATATGTTTTCACAAGTTTTAAATGCTAATAAATAAGAAAAAAAAAAATAAAACGAAAACACATAAACAAGTTGTGGGGATTCGATTTTAGTTTTCTTGAAAATACTTAGATTAAAATGAGACATTCGAAAGTACATAACCTAAAATTGAACAAACTTTGAAATATCGGGATCAAGATATATTTTAACCTAAATAAGAATCTAAAAAGACAAATAATTTTTTAGAAATGCTCACGAAGAGAGGTGGAGACCGAAAAATTCTTAATTTAATTTTACGGGGATTAGATTCTTCACGGAGAAAATTCTTCATTTGTTTTCTTTTCAATTTATTCACTTATTTTTAACCATTTATTTTCAACTAAATAATTTTTTTAACATTTTCTATTTTAGATTGGTCATTTATACTACAATTTTTTTAGTTAAATAAAATATTATGAAATCTCTAGCTAATAACATTTGTGTAAAAGATATTCTAAGTTTATGATATTAAAAAATCGACATGACTGTTTGCCATAATTAGGGTTGGCATTTGGTATCCCATCACATGCTACCCATTTATGGAATTTAATCATTTTGGTTTGAATATGAACTTTCACTTTCTTTTTAGTTGGATTTGATTGTCCGTCCACTATTGGCTATTTGATCATGGTTAATTTTTTTAACGAAAAAAAATTATTCAAGTCTGGTATGGTAATATTTTTTTTACTTTTATTTTTAAAAATTAAGTTTATATACGTCACTTTCATCTCTAAATTTTCTTTTGTTATCTACTTTTCATCAATTGTTTAAAAAACCAAATCAAATTTTAAAAACTAAAAAAAGTAATTTTCACAAAGATGTTTTTGTTATCCAATTTTTTTCTAAAAATTCAGCAAAGATATTTAAGAAAGATGCAAATTATTATAAGAATTGTGGATGAAATAAACTAAATTTTTAAAAATAAAAATAAAAAACCAAATAGTTGCCAAACTCGATCTTAACGATCAATAAAAGAGAAATTTGGAAGATTTTTTTCTCTTAAGATGGAGAGAAGTCATCTTTTTAATTCCCATACTTTGACCTTTTTTGCTTTTTCCTTTTTCTTTGAAGAATATCATAAATGAAAATTTAAATCAATGACTTGAAAACAAAGGCACATAGGGCTGGTTGACTACTTTAAGTATCTTTTAGGTTAGCTAAACCTATAATTTTGATGGAGTTAAATTAATATAAGCATTACCATTTTTTTTGGATGTTTTATTATTATTTTTTTTTTAGTATTATTTATTGTTGAGTTTAAGACCTCTTATTTTGATTTATTTAGTAATTTTTGCTTGCTTGATTTGACTGTGCCCATTGGTTAAAGAATTATTCAGGTTATTAGTAAGGCATTTTTTAGGCTAAATTAATCAGGAGTGTTTTAATGATGAATTTTTATTCCATCCTTTATTCTGACATATTAAGTTATGTTGATAATCATTTTAGTTGATTTTCAAAACTTCAAGTAGTCCGGGATTGTTGATGAAAATCTAATTAAGTCGGGCTAGATAATCAATTTAGTTTTTAGTTTTTGAAAACGTAATAAAGACAACTTCGTTCTACTTATGGATTTTATGTACTTTTATTGTGTATTTTTTTGGGATGTTTTAGAAAACAAAGGAAGTTATTAGAAATCATTTAAAATGAAAAGTTTTAATCAATTTTTAGTTTTTTAAGAAATAACAAATCTACTTTCAAGAAATATTGAGAAAACAAGTACACAAATTTTTTTTTTTAAAGGCACTGTTTAATAAACTTTGATTTTTTTGTTTTGTGTTTTTGAAAAGTAGACTTATAAACATTTTCCTACATAACTTTTTATATAGTGCTATCTACTTCGATTAATGTTTTCGAAAACCATATGCCAAGTTTTGAAAACTAGGCTTTTGAAAACTAAAATGAGTAGTTTTTAAGAATTTGCTTTTGTTTTTAAAATTCTTATTGAAAATTCAAATGTTTTTTTAATAGAAGTAAAATTCTTATTGAAAATTCAAATTTTTTTTTAATAAAAGTGAAAATATTATTTGAAAAATACGAAGAAAACAAACATAAAATTCAAAAATAGAAAACTAAGAATGAAATCGTTAACTATTATCAAACAAAAAGGATCATAATGGTATGCTGTTTTTCATTTTTTTTAAAAAAAAGCAAAAAAATAAATCAATGTGTCCTCATATAATTTGCTCCTTTATCCCACTTATAAAAAACTTTTGATATGCAAAGTTGAAAAAACCAAAAGCTACAATGCTAGCCATTGATACAATGTTTTTGTTCTTTGCATTTTCCTTCTAAAACATCAAGGCTTGTACACTCTTTTGAAAACAACTCAACAAACCCTAATAATTTAAAATCCATCCAAGCCAACTAAACTACAAACTCAAGAGAAGAAAATACCATTATAATTAATCTAATGTGTATATATATAGAGAGATCGTCAATGAAATTGCTCACAAAATGCAGGTTCATGGATCCATTAACGTTTGGAGATTATCCAAAGAGCATGAAATCCCTTGTTGGAAAGAGACTACCAACCTTCACAAAAGAGCAATCTGAGTTGGTGAAAGGGTCCTTTGATTTTCTTGGATTCAACTACTACACTGCCAATTATGCATCATACATGCCACCTCCCAATGCTAACCGTATTACCTACTTCTCCGATGCTCGTGCTACTCTCTCGACTGAGCATAACGGCATTCCGATCGGTCCAAAGGCAGCTTCCCCATGGCTTGCAATTTACCCTAGAGGCATTCGAGATGTACTTTTGTATATCAAAGCAAAGTACAATAATCCCCTCATCTATATTACAGAGAATGGTATGTTATTTATGAGTTCATAAAATAGTATGATTTCGTTCATTATAGCATTATCTTATCTTTTCAAGCATTCAACTATTTTTCTTCTTAGAATTGAATTGAAAACATGCTCTCATGCAAGTCAAAAAGTTTTTATTATGCAATACTTTTAGGTTAAATTATAAATTTAGTCTCTACGTGATTTGGAAGAAGTTAGAATTTAGTCACTATAGTTTTAACAGTTAGAATTTATTCCCTATAAATATTTGGAGAAAGTTAGAGTTTCGTCCCTATAATTTTAAAAGTTAGAAGTTAGTCCCTACCCTGGGGACAATTTATACACGATTTATCAAATCATAGGGCTATATTCTAATTATAAAACCATCAAGACTAAATTCTAACTTTCCCCAAATCATAGATACTGAATTTATAATTTACCTTAGATTTATTAATCCATCAACTTAAACATTTGAGTTCATGGATGATTAAACATGGTATCAAAGTACGATATTTTGTAATGACATTTTCTGTCCTAATTAAAATTGATTTTCACTTATTGGACATTCTATAAATTTTCAAGTTTACAATTGAGATAAAGTGTACGTATGCTAACCTATCAATTATGCTTTTAGATTGATTATATTACTGATTTTACCTATGTCTTATATATGTTTGGTTTCTATTGAAGGAGTTGATGAGTTTAACAATGCCACTCTCCCTTTAAAGGAAGCACTTGTGGACAACTTCAGAATTGATTACTATAAAGCTCATCTCTCTTTCCTACAAAAAGCGATTGAGTAAGCCTTTCAATACAACCTCTCTTTCTTCTCCTCCTCTCTTTTAGTCTCTCTCTAACAATTGAATATATGTTTGTAAATTCTTAAAGGGATGGTGTAAGAGTGAAAGGGTATTTTGCATGGTCGTTGTTGGACAACTTTGAATGGTCTAATGGCTACACAGTAAGATTTGGCATCAACTTTGTTGATTATAGAGATGGATTCAAGAGATACCCTAAACTCTCAGCTCATTGGTTCAAGAAGTTCCTCAAACACTAGAATTATTTGGTCAATATGGACTAAAGGCTAAAGGATGAGAGAGGTTTCTAATTCAAATGTGTGATATCCAAACCCTAATAAAAGAATGATATGGGTAAAATTTTGTCCACTTTCAATTGTATGAATCCAATAATGTTTGAACATGCACTACTTGAATATTAATAAAATGAAGCTCTCTAAAGCTCTATGATACTTTTTCAATGTTGATACTTGTTCTACATAGCTTTAAAGTGGAGACATTTCCTCTTCGATATCAATCTTTTCATCAATGAAGTATTTTTGTTAGGAAAAAAAAAGCTCTCGAAAGCTCATCTGTTGTTGATGTTGAAGATATGTCGAGGCATGAGTTACATTTATTTTTGTATGTCTAATCGTAGTAATTTGAAAATGAGGTACTAACAATTTTCGTCCATATACTAACGGTTTTCGTCCATATACTAATGATAATGTTAGAGATTTGGTGTTGACAATATTTTTTTTAAGGATGTTATGGCAGTTGTTCCTTGAGATGTTTGTCAACTTGTCCCTTGGATTGCCCTTTAGGATGTCTCTTCGATTGTTGATTCTATTGAATATATTTTTCTTATTTAAAAAATACTGGTGTGATATTTTGTAATGATTCTTTCCTTCTCGTTCTAAGCTAGGAAAATTTGGGATGGCTATCCTTTTACGATGTGCATATTTATGAATGTCTTGTTAAGGTTTAGGCTTACAACTTTGAAGTTAATTGTGCCACTTTGTGAGGTTGTCTGGAGTATGTTTTTCGTTGTATCAATTCTTGTGATTGTTAAGCTTTTGTTGCTGTCAATTTTGAGGTAGACTTTTGATCATATTGAATCATTCTATTGCATCTTGAAAATGAATTCACACACTTAGAGGAAGCGTAAGTATTCCATGTGAAGTGATTTTCATTTGAAGTTGGAAAGATAAATGTTCTTGTTTAGAAGGAATCTCATACTTAGGAAGAGCCTAAGTGTATCACTATAATTTCCTTTTATTTATAGATAAGTATAATATTTTAATTATTTGACTTTAAATTAGTGAAATCATCTTTCTTGGAAACATTGCCTTTCAGATGTAGGTGGTATTACACGGAACTGGATTACAAAACTTTGTGTTCAGTCTTTTAATATTTTTGTTTGTGCATTGCTTTATGACATTCAAATTGTTGTAACATTGTGTGTCGGATACATGTTTCAATTGGTATCAAAGTAGGTCATCATCAAATAAGATGACAACTTTTTTAAAGTCTTAGAAAGCCAATGATATCTGAATGGACACCTACTTAGATTGTTGTTCCAAATGTTGGGCATGCTCCTAAACACGAAATAGAATGCACTGAAGCTGGGGATTAAGCTTCTCTACGAAATTCTCGTCCACTCAATGCTATTTTTAATGGAGTTGTCAGAAATATATCCCATTTGATAAACACATGTATTTCAGCCAAGAAAGCTTGATACATTTCAGTTGTCGCATGTGGGGGAACCTTGAAAGTCATAATGTCCAGATTGATCTAGTTGTTGACTATCAAGTTTTAAAGCTTGAAAATGCTTGAAGATGAAACGATTGCCGAATTCAAAGTTCATTTACTTAATATAGGGAATGTGTAACAACCTCAAATTTCAACATTAAACTAGTCAATGAAAATTACCTTTCAACTAATTTTAGTAACTATAAAACTTTAGAAAAAATTTGGGAGCCAACAACGCTACCACAACAAAATAAAAATTTATTTAACACCTATTCAAAGAAATGCATACAGTAACATTTGATAAATTCTTCTCAACATATCTACAAGAATTTCTAGAAAATTAATATTCAAAACTTCTAAATCAAATCCAACAAAACTTGTTAAAATTAGCCAAGTCAATTTAATGACAATTTAAGCAAAATAAACTAGGACCTATTACAAAATTCCAGCTCAAGCCAACCAACTTGAATCTTCAACAAAGTTCAACATTCCAAAAGTTCGAAATGGAATAGACTCACAATGAAAGGAAACACACAATGACATAAATCCAAAACTGTATCTTTCTCAGGCTTCCTCCTTAGCATCTCCATGACCACAATACTCACCAGTATCTGTAAAATCTGGGAAGGGTCAGTATACACTTGTACTAGTAAGTAGCCTACACCTAAAGGGCCACAAAACAACATACATGTATCTATAGCAAACACACAACCAAAGAAGGTAACATTCACATCATGCAAAACTCGTGAATTCAATCATCATATGTAAGGCATACATAGTTTTAATCTAACTCCTCAAACTCACTAAACATCCCAGCTTAACTCTCACGAAACATTCTATACGAATTACTCAATACACGTTAAACCAGCTGATCATATCCAAGGCCACCAACATTCCTTACTGGCCCCAACTGACTTAATCTAGGGCCATCAACGCTTTTCGTCAACCCAATTGACTTCATCCAGAGCCATCGACGGTATATATTGGCTCTAATCGATATACTAGGGCCATCGACCTCTCTATTGACCCTAACTAATATTATACAAGGCCATTGGCCATTCTATCGACCCTAACTGACTCCACTAAGGCCATCGAAGTTCTCAAGAATTCTTGCGTGCATCCGTCTGTTAGTATGGCGACGTTGTACCTTAGCATCGCGGCACTAGTTTGATCATTATAAAAAAAGCATCGCGGCACCAGTTTGATCATTATAGAAAAAGCATCACGACACCAGTTTGATCATTATAAAAACATTTTTTAGCTGCCTAGGATTATCAGATACCATTTTGACCAAATACTACTAGGTTTCTCTCTACTTTCTTTTGTATTTTGAGTCCTAAATAGATCCAGGCAATTCCTCCTTGTTCCTCATGTCGATTATGGGCTAAGGAGGTAGTTCTAGTTTAGGCATGGAGTAGTTTTTCTCGATATTGTAACTTGTGAGATTTTGATCATTTTATTATAACTTCATGGATTTTCGTTCAATTCTTTTTCTATGTTCGGATGTATATGATTATATTTTTGTTTGATGTCGTATGATCAGTAACAAGGTATTGAATTACAATACATGATATATAATTGTGGTTTGATCTAAAGTAGCAAAGGGTTATATTAGCTTGTGAACTATTGCCTTTAATAGTGAATAATACTCTAATTGACCTAGGAATAATCATATTAAATATTGATTTAGGCTTTTCCTATTTGATATTCACCTTAGCATAATCCCAATCCTCAATACAGTTAGTCTAAATTAATTAGAATGCTTTTCATCTAATTAAATTGATTAATTAAATAATTTGAACTCTCATCTAGCTTTCATAGTTAAGTTACTAAGCTTAGACCATATATAAATTAATTCGATGAATCTATGATCAAGTTGCAATTCGAGGAATAACTCGGAAGCCTAGGCTAGACCATTTAATCATTTGAATTTAGTCTTTATTTATTTTTCTTGAAATTTAGTTTTTGTGCAATTGAAAAACCAATTCCAAAAGCCCTCTCAGTTATCTTGGATTGTAAATAGTTTAATAGAGAAATCTGACGGTTCCCCAAGTTTGACCCTAGCTACCACCACTACAGAGTTAGGTGTAAACGATTAATTTATTTGATCCAAAAGTAGGGGACAAATTTTATTGACTAGGAGACTAAGTTTTTTTCCTTTTCTTTTCTCAGTTTTTTTTCTTTCCTTTTCTCCTTTTCTTTTCTTTCAAAACAAAATCCAATAACATAAAAAAGAAAATAAAATAAAATAAACTGTTGGTGAAAAACTTTAAATAAATGAAAAACCAAGTTGTTTGAGAATCCCACTTGCTAGTTTTGTAACTTGGAGTCTCCTTTATACACCGCCACCTTTAGTTATGGGTTTGGGCCCCAAGGGTACCATGTTTTAGAGGGAGTGAGGAGATAGACAAAGGTGGGTTTAGTGGACATCCCATAGGCACGCCGCTGTCGTCCTTTCGATCGGGCGCGCATGTGTATGTGCGTGGAAATTATTTTCTATTAAAAATAATAATAAATTCATAGATTTATTTATTATTTATTATTATTTAAAAATAAAGAAATTTTCTTTATTCTTCAGTTTTCTCGCGCACGTTCAGTGGTTGTGCGCGTTATTCTCTCCATCAGTTTTGCGCAACCGTTGGCCTTCACAACTTATAAATACTGCCCGAATTTCTTCATTCTAAACACACAACAATTTTCTCTCTTCTCTGTTTACTCCTTCGTCTTACAGACGAAAGACTTCCCTCTATTCTTTCTTCTCATTTTACGTTTTTGAGTAATTTACATCTTTATGGGAGTAAGTATTCCGATCGGTGCCGGTGTAGCTCTGATCAAAGCAGATTTGATTTTTGTAGGCTATTTTATTATGAAGATGGCATGGCCTTAGTTGAACTGCTTGCACAAGGGGTAGAGCCGCAAAACGTCTTAAAGGGAGTGAGCTCTACGACTCAACCTGTAATCGATTTTTGTTTTGTAGGTTAATTTTCAACATCAGGCGTCGTTTGTTTGCAATTGTTTTTTGTCCACCAAAGGTAGTTGTTCCTCATAGTACAAAATGACAGATGACGAGTCTATGGAGGCCTAGTCTCATGAATTGCATAAGCGAAGTTATGTCCTTGAATGAGCAATTTCAAGTTGATGTTATTATTGACAAATTGCCTCTATTGTGGAAGGACTTTAAGAATACCTTGAGGAATAAGACCAAAGAGTTCTCCTTGGAGAGTCTAATCACCTGCTTGAGGATTGAGAAAGAGGCCTAGAAGTAGGACTAAAGGGAGGAGATAAACATAGTACCGAGACAACCCACCTCAGCTGCTGTGAAACCTGACCAAAAGCAAAAGGGAACCAAGAGAAAAGGTCAGAACCGTAGGTTTAACAACCAGAACAATAAGAGGAAATAGAAACCCCCCTATAAAGAAACGATACAATTCCTCTGCTTTAACTGTAACAAACTTGAGCATATGGCCAGGAATTGTAGGAATAGACGTGGTCTTGCTGAGCAAGCGAACCTAACATAGGAGCCATTAGTAGCCATGATCATAGAAGTAAATGTGATCAGTGGCTCTGAGGTGTGGTTGATAGATACTAGCGCTACTCGCCATGTTTGTCATGACCTTAATTTCTTTAAATCTTATACTGAAATTAAGGATAAAAACATATTGTTGAAGATCACCATTCAATGAAAGTTGCTGGAATCGGTGAAGTGGAGTTGAAGTTTACGTCTGAGAAGACTCTCACTTTGAAAAAAGTCCTGAACACTCTAGAGATAAAAAAGAATCTAGTTTCGAGCTATCTCCTCAACAAGGTCAACTTTACTCAGACAATAGGGGTAGATTTATATACCCTTACAAAGAATAATGTTTTCGCAGGGAAAGGTTATGCAACTGATGGCACGTTCGAATTACATCTAAACTTGAATAAAACGAAATCTTCCATTTATATGTTGTGTTCATTCAATGTTTGGCATGCTAGACTTTGTCTATTAACAAAGATTAATCAGTAACATGATTAGGATGGAAATGATTCCTAAGTTATCTATCAATAAATTTGATAAATGTAAATATTGTAGTCAATCTAAAAACACAACTTTACCCTACGAAGCCCTTAAGAATAAGAAACCCAACCTATCATACTTCAAAACTCGAGGGTGTCTAGCCTTTGTAAGAATACCAAATCCTAAAAGAAGAAAGCTTACTAGTAGAGCCATTGAGTGTGTCTTTATAGGTTATGTCGTAAATAGTAAAGCCTATAAGTTTTATGACCTAGTAAACCAAGAGTCAAACGATGCTGACTTCTTTGAGGATAGGTTTCCTTTTAAATCACGGAATAGTGGGGGCTCAAGTTCTAATAGTTTACCACCTATTATATGCCTAACTACTAATGAAGAGATTAAACCAGAGCCTAGGAGAAGTAGAAGAACTAGAACTGTCAAGGAATTTGGGAATGACTTCCAGACCTATAATGTAGAAGAAGATCCTAAAGACCTAAAAGAAGCCCTATCATTTGTAGATGCCAACTTATGGCAAGAAGCTATAAATGATGGAATGGACTCTCTCGAGTCAAATAAGACTTCGCACTTAGTAGACCTACCCCCTGGTTGCAAGGCAATAGAATGCAAGTGGATCATAAGAAAGAAACTTAGACCTGATAGAATAATAGACAAGTTTAAAGCCAGGCTAGTAGAAAAAGGCTTTAGATGATAAGAAAACATAGACTTCTTTGACATCTTCTCCCCTGTCACTCGAATTACCTCAATCCATGTATTGTTTTCTCTTGTTGCCTTATATGACTTCGTAGTACATCAGATGGGTATAAAGATCGCTTTCCTAAATGATGAATTAAAGAAGAAATTTACATGAAGCAGCATGAAGACTTCATAGTCCATGGTCAAGAGAACAAGGTTTATAAGTTAGATAAATCTCTTTATGGCTTGAAACAAGCTCCTAAGCATTGGCATGACAAATTTGATAACCTAACCCTGTCTAATGATTTCAAAGTCAATGAAAGTAACAATCTTATGCTTGTACGTAGATGATTTGTTAATCTTTGGATCAAACTTATACGTTATAAATGATGTGAAATCCATGTTTAGTGCAAACTTCGATATGAAACACTTGGGAGAAGTGAGTGTAATCTTAGGCATAAAGGTGATTGGGTCTGAAAAAGGAATTTCTTTGGATCAATCTCACTATGTAGAAAAGATTTTAAAGAAATATAATTACTTTTAATGTAAACAAGTTTGTACTCCTTATGACCCTAGTGTTAAGTTGTTCAAGAGCACTGGTGATAGTGTTAATCAATCTGAGTATGCGAGCATCATAGGCAGTCTTATATATGTTGTTGACTGTACTAGGCCTAATATAGCTTATGTTGTAGGATACTTTCTAGGTTTCAAGCAAACCTAGTATAGAGCATTGGAATGCTATAGAAAGGGATATGAGGTACTTGAAGAAAACTCATAACCTAGGATTACATTATCAGAAGTTTCCCGCTGTCCTGGAAGGGTTCAGTGATGCTGACTGGAACTCCCTCTTAGTTGATTCAAAGGCTACTAGTGGCTATATTTCCAATATAGCAGGTAGAGTTGTCTCTTGGAAGTCTAAAACAAACTATCTTAGCCTAATCTATGATAAAGTTAGAAATAATAACACTAACAACAACTAGTGAAGAAGGAGGTTGGTTTAGAAGTCTGCTATCAAAGATTCCCCTATGGAAAACGTCGGTACTAGTCTTATTGATCTATTGCGATAGTACTACAACAATCACAAAAGTTCAGAATTGTTATTAGAACGGAAAGAGACGACAAATATGTCATAAGCACAGTACCATTAGAGAGTTCCTTACTTCTAGTGCAGTTAAAGTGGATCACATACGAACTGATAAAAACTTAGCAGATTCTTTAATGAAAGGACTGACCAGAGAGAAGGTTTTCAAAACTTCAAAAAGGATGGGACTCATGCTTATAGAGAGATGAATCACTGTAAGGAAAACCCAATTTATAGACTGGAGATCCTAAGAAAAAGGTTCAACGTGTAATAACTGATCACAAGTGATATGAAGCGAATCATGCTAAAACAAACACAAAGTTCCCTTCCTATGACCTAGAGTCTAAGCATGATATCTTGAAGCGTAAGAAAGGTTGAAATTAGTTCTTAATGAGATCTATACTTGATGTCAAGTGGGATACCTAGCTATATAAGTGCTTTTAATAGACTCACCTATGTAAATGTGGAAGTGGGAGTCACATCCTATGGAGTTTTAGGCAAACTCTTTAAAGTGTTCACTAAACTGGGATACATGTGCTAGGTCTTAAAGCATAGGCATTCGAACTATACCCTAATGATGTTGTGTGTGAAATGTTGTTAGAGATAGAGTTCTAAACCAAGAGTTACTCTAGTATATTATGAATCATCTACACTACGTAAAGGTTCAAGTCGTAAGACACCTTTGTTTATGCATAATATTGTACAGATTGATATTGCTCGATGAAAAAAATGTTTTCTTGTATTCTTAAAATTTTTTCAAGTAGGGGATTGTCGGTAAAAAGCTTTAAATAAATGGAAAACCAAGTTGTTTGAAAATCTCACATTGCTAATTTGTAACTTAGAGTCTCCTTTATAAACCCCACCTTTAGTTATGGGTTTGGGACCCAAAGGATACCCATGTTTCAGAGGGGGTGAGGAGATAGGCAAAGATGGGTTTGGTGGACATCCCACACACGCACCGCCGTCCATCTTGTCGGACGGGCGTGGCATGGCATGGCGAGGCACGTGTGTGTGAAATTATTTTATTATTATTATTAATAATAAATTTATAATTTTTTATTATTTATTTATATTTTATTATTATTTAAAAATAAAGAAAATTTCTTCGTCGTCCCGTACGCTTCTCTTGCGTGCGTTATTCTCCCCATCAATTTTCCACAACCGTTGGATAAATACTACTGAAATCCTTCACTATGAACACATAACAATTTCATCTCTTCTTTGCTTACTTCTTCTGCTAACAGATGAAAGACTTCCCTCTATTCTTTTTTTTCTAATTTTACATTTTGAGCAAGCGTGTGAGTATTCCCATTGGTTTGGGTGCAGCTCTGATTGAGATAGATTTGATTTTCCAGTCTGTTTTATCCTAGGGATGGCATGACCTTAGTTAAACTACTTGCACAAAGAGCAGAGCTGCGAAACGTCTTAAAGAGAGCGAGTTCCGTAACCCAGCCTATAACGATTTGTTTTGTAGATTAATTTCTGACGTCAGACGCCGTTTGTTTGCAACTATTTTCTGTCTACCAAAGGTAGCTCTTCAACATAAACATAAAAAAAAAAAAAAAAAAAAAACTAAGATACTTATTAATTCCAAATATAAACTCCATTTTTTTTTTTTTTTTTTAAAAAAAGAACACCACAATAAAGAATTAAAAGGTTTGAAAAGAATCTAGTATCTAAACCTAAATGAATGACAAATTATTTGGAAAATTCAAGTATTAAATTTAAAGATCATGGATAAGATTTTAATAAAGAAAAAAAAAAAACATTCTTTTCCTACATTTTAAAGAAATTTAATTGAGCTAACTTAAGAGATTAAACTAAAGTTATAATTTTTGTATTAAAATCAACACTTGAGGAGTGCCATGAATTTAAAATTAACGAGCTGAAACAGATTTAACGACATAATTTATTCCAAAATTAGCGTAATTTTATAGCATGTCACGTTATAGAATGAATCATTTGTTTTGGGGTGAGAAGATGTCTAAAGAGAAGTTGGTTATAAAAGTTTCTTCATCTTTGCTAAAGAGATTTGATATGAAGGTAACAACAATTGAAGAAACATAAGACATTGCAACCATGAAGGTTGATGAATTCTTTGGATCTATACTTACTTTTGAGATGACATTTGATAGGAAATATGATAAGATAAACAAAGGCATTATTCTACAATCCACCATAAATGATCTACTTGAAGGTAAAATTGGAGAGCTGGAAGAATCACTTACAGATTCAATATCCTTGTTATCTAAAAAGTTCGACAAAGTTCAGAAGCGCTTTGAAAGGAAAAATGGAAATTTTGTGTCTCAAAATATTAAAGAAAGAGAAAGCACATCTTCAAAACCATACAAATCTCAAACTAAGAAGAACGATGTTGAGAAATCAGGTAGTATTGGTTAGAATAAAGGAAAATTCTATCATATGGAACGTGTAGGATATGGTCATTATCAATTTGAATGTCTAAATTTCCTCAAATGGCATAATAAAACCTATGTTATAAATCTTTCTGATGACGAGTCTGATGAAAGCAGTGAGTCAAAAGAAGTTGTCAGGGCACTTGTCAGTCACGTTACAAAGGACATTAAATTATGTGAACGTCAAGAAAATGAGGGTAGTGTTATTAGTGATGAGAAGAAGATTTACCTAAATCGAATGAAAGTTCATACCATATGTTACATCAAGAATGGCTAGAGGACTTAAAAGTCTTGGATGTTTGAATAATAACGTCACTTCTGTCTGACAATCATAGACTCATGACTATAGTCTCAGAGCTTTGAGACAATTCTACGTTTGGCGATCTCCTTGGAATTTTCTTAGGAAGACATGTGAGTAATGACAAAACATGCTGCAAGGACCCGTTGGTTCATGGGGATAGCTCTCACTCTTAAAAGTTGTTCATGATTGTTCGCATGAGGTTTCCAGAGAAACTTGTTTCGTAGAGTTAAACCTAAGTTGACGTTAATTTGATGCAAATGTGGTTCGATCTCTAGTACTTAATCCTCTGATTCTCTCTCAGTTGAATGTGTACATTTGATTTGGGAAAGAGTCTTTGAATCTTCAGAACTTGTGCTTCAAGGAGTGGTTCAGTCTTCAGGAGTCAAGGAGTCTTTTGAAGTAGAGAATTTTAATTGTTTACCCCCACAAATGAAGAGAACTTATCTGTTTATAAAGTTATCAGGTGGGCTTTATGGGCTTGGTTGGTCTATGGACTTGGCCCTTGGGCCACACTAATTGGATTTAGATTTGAAACTATTTAGAAAAATATTATTGTTGTTTTTTTTCTAATAGGTCGAGGTTGAAAATTCAACCAACCTATTTTCAACACTCGATCTGTGTTGAAAATTCGACCCACATTGTTTTTTTTTTAATTTTCTATTTTATAAAAATAATTTCTAAAAATAATTTATTATTTTATTTAAACTCTAAAAAGAACAAATTAAAAAAAATAATATCTCATAAAAATAAAAAATGTAAATTAAAATATCTCATTTATATAAAAATAATTACAAAAATCAATGTGTCCCATAAAAGCGGATGTCGTCGATTTCGAACTAGTTGTCATCGTCGGTCGAATTTGAGGTTGCTTTGGTTCTTCTTGATGCTCTGCAGGCGCATCATGATATAAATATTCATTATGATACAAGTATGAAGACGAAGGACCAACTTCTGAGTTATAATGTCCTGAACCAAATACTAGCATCATCATCGGACTAACATAATCAGTTTGACTTTGTATCATAGGGGCAACTCTTTCACATTATGGGCAATCTCATCAAACTCTACAGGTCTTCTACGTCTAAGAGCTGGTGGAGGAACAATAGGTATATCGTACATATAATGTATCTCCTCCATATAGCTTTGGTTGTCACTACATAAAGCAAGAACCTGGTTCGGCTCATTCGCAACATCACGGAGTCTACTATTCTTTGATCACTGTGAATTATAAAACAATTAGAGAATATTTAAAATAAATTTAAATTAAAAATAATTACATAATATTCATTCATTTACCAGATGACACACAGCTGCTCCCGAACGAATGACGTAGTGCCTTGTGATATTATTATACCAATGAATATTTTATGGAGTGACATTTATGTCAAACTGTTCAATAGAAACCTCCATTGCAATAAACCTTGCATGATAGTGCCGTCGCAGTGCAACTTTTTTGGACCAATTTATAGTTCTTAGGGATATCCTGCTGAAAACTTAATTGTCTCATCACCCTGTCAGGAAGATGCCACTCAACAATGTGAAAACATATGAAAGGACTCATCGTCCGCCATATGTTTTGACCATTTGTAAAAAAATTGGACAAAGTATGTATAATAATTTTGTACGGCTCCCAAATAACCTGAAACACAAAATATTATATTAGAGAACATTAAAGACAAATACAATAAAAATGTGTATAAAATAATCAATTAGGTTCAGTGTAATGTACTGATCAAGTTGAAGTAGATCAAACATGTATCTATACTGGCTAACTACATGTGTGGCTGTCCTAGTCACACAAAGTTTGTCTCTCCACCTAAATTTTTAAATTGATAATTTAGAATCTAAATTAACTAGATTAGTGATATAAAAATTAAATTGAATTAAAATAACCTCAGATCTTGTTGCTTTGCATAGTTGCAAAAGTATGAGAGGTCCAACTATCTCACGAATCTTAGGTCTTGTTGTTTTGCATAGTTGTCTATACAACCATGCCAAACATGCTCCACCCCACGAATATCGCCCCACATCATAGAGGTTAGCTAATAGTGGCAGGAACATCAAGTGAACAAAATGACTTGATTTGTCGAAAAACAGACTTCCATCCATCATTTGTAGTATATCTTATGAGGTTTCCTCATCTGCATCAATTGCGAGCTCACGAAATTGTGTCCTTAACTATATAAAACTTAA
>NC_052350.1:42746038-42899295 GCF_009727055.1 Benincasa hispida
AGGAACATCAAGTAAACAAAATGACTTGATTTTTCGGAAAACAGACTTCCATCCATCATTTGTAGTATATATGCTCGCGCATATCTTATGACGGCTTCCTCGTCTGCATCATCTGCGAGCTCACGGAATTGTATTCCTAACCATATAAAACTTAACCTCGATCCTTTAATTTTGTCAGCAGGTGGGGTCACACCGAGGTACAGTTGACAAACTTGTGATCAGTCATCATACATCAATCCGGTGACCGGCTCATCATCAACAAGTAACCTCAACAACACTTCTATGTCTTGTAGAGTGATAGTGCACTCTCCAACAGATATATGAAATATGTGTGTCTCAGGCCTCCATCTCTCGACCAAGGCTATGATTAGATGCCAATCCAACTGAAAAAATCTCAATCTGGCAACCCCATAGAATCCATATGTGCATAGTAGCGGTAGTATTGAAGGGTGGAGTGGGATAGTGTGTTGGAGAACTACCTCTCGACGCCTGCAAGATATTTTTCCAGTAGTTCGATCTCGCCATATCGATGAATGGACTGGTCGTACGAAACATTGAGATCAACTGGTCTTGGGTTTAAAGCCATGATCTGAAAGAAAAAAAAATATTTATTTCTCAATTAAAAAAAAATTATTTCTCAATTAGTAGAATAATGTACAACTTAATTAACTTAATTAAATAATGTACAACTTAATTAAAAGAATAATGTACAAATTAATTAAAAGAATAATGTACAACTTTATAAATTATAATAAAAAAATTGAATATACAATAAAAGTATCTACACTTAATTAAATATACATGATAAAAAAATTATTTATTTCTCAATTAAATAATGTACAACTTAATTAAAAAAATAATGTATAACTTTATAGATTATAATAAAAAAATTGAATATACAATACAAATGTCTACACTTAATTAAATATTCATGATAAAAGAAGTATTTATTTCTCAATTAAAAGAATAATGTATAACTTTATAGATTACAATAAAAAAATTGAATATACAATAAATTATAATAAAAAAATTGAATATAAAATAAATTATAATAAAAAATTGAATAAACAATAAAATGAATATATAATAAAAAAATATTTATTACTCAATCTCTAACTATCTGGAGCCCGTCTTAGTAACGAAAGACACTTCTTTCGATTATGGCCTAACTGATTACAATATCCACGTCATTGTCGAGTGACTGGTTCTGTCTAATCCATCTTGTTGTGATAATGTAAACTTTTTGGTCTACTAGGTTTTCTCAACAACGATGGATAAGACAGACATATTAGGGTGCGTGATTCAGTAATCTTTATGCGGTACAGGTTGAAATTGAGAAGAGAACATTCAACATACGTTGACAAATTATAGTAGTCCTAAAAAAAGTCTTCGTAGTTCATGTTAAAATGTGAGCAAACAGCCATAAAATGCGAGCATGGAATGCCGAATGCTTGCCACTTGTTATATGAACAGTACCGCTCGGACCTGTTTAGCCTCAATATTTGAACATTTTCTCCTTTGGCATTGGGACTATGACATCCGGTCTTCAGACGAAATACACTTTCATACCGATCGTATGATTGTACTTCATGTTTACTAGATCTTGCAGCCCATTTATTTATTTTCTCGTGTGCGTACCTTGATTTTTACTCCACTTAGTATTATAAAATATGCTTGAAATAAATTTTTAATCATATATATATATATATATAATATTACTGGGTGTATTTATCTTGACGCTCCAATGCATCCCTTATTGGAGCGTCAAGATAAATAATTCACGCATTTGAAGAATGCTATTTGAGCAAGAGCATTTATAGGCAACATTCAAGCTCCTTTGAGGACTCAATTTATGCACTCTGATAGATTTTTCGTCATTCACCCATATCTGAACCCTCTATCATGTGCTTGAGTCCATTGCTCTAAATTAATGTTGTAAAAAAAAAAAAACTTAGATAGCTCCGATTTATTTCTTTGATATCTTCAATTGCTTTATTGAACTTCTGAATTTGAAACTGACACTCGGCACGATAAACATAATTTTTCAATGTATTAAATCTGTACTTTTTATTAAAGTTGCTGATGATATGTCGTAAGTAGAAACGATGGTGACATTTTGGTTTCATCCAACCATTTACTGGATTGTTCACTGCTGCGATTATGCTAGCATGTTTATCTGAAATTAAACACACCTCTTCATGTGTTACAATGTCTCTAAAGTGTATCAGGAACCATCCCCATGAGTCTGTGGACTCTTCATCAGCAACGACAAATGCAAGTAGAAGAAGATGCCCGTTCGAGTGAATTGATGTAGCAATCAGCAATTTTTCTCGATATTTTCCATACAAGTGTATACCATCTATCTGAATTATTGGCTGACATCTATTAAAAGCTTCTATACAAGGACCAAATGCCCAAAATACAGAAGTTAGGATAACATGGCCTTCAGTAAGCGTTTCTTTCACTCTCCACTCTATACGTGTTCCGGGATTGGTCTCCTTAACCATATACAACCACCTGGACAACAATTTGTAAGACCCATCCGAATCACCTAATACTTTAGCCAACGATTTTCTTTTTCCCTCCCATACCCTATGTTTAGGAACATGATATCCAAACTTTGATTCGATGTCGGACTGCAGTTGTGCCACACTGATAGATGGTTTTTCTCTTACGGCATCACAGAACTCTAGTGCAATCATTGATGAATCCAATTGCACATGACTTTGACTCAGTTCTGAACAAAAACATGTATGCTGTTCATCGTACTTAGTGATCACGAACAAGCCATGCGTTTTTTTCTTTATTGCACGAAGTCTCCACTTGCATCCTTCCTCCCACTTCTTACACCGAATTGTCCAAATCGTCGGTGTCGATTCACAACCTCATATGGTGTGTGACATTTAATTGCAAAATATTTGACCGCGTGTTGTAGCATTTCTTTGTCTTGACAAATATCCCTTTATACAATTGAGTATTGTTAACATCCATAGGGGCTACAATTGGGTCATGTTCTCGAATGCTATCCAGTACATTAATATTTAAGTCGTTGAATATATCTGAAAGTAACTCATGTTCACGACCATCGAAATCCAACTCTTCAAATTCATCGTCTGTTTCAGTTTTAAAATCTCTATACAGGTTGTTAGTCGCCATATCTTCATTATGACATGGCAATGCAACTGGCTCTCAGTCAGGATCAATTCATTCAGTTGGATCTTCAAACTAACTAAATGATGTATTCAAGTTTATGTCTGATAACGGGCAGAAATGCACATTATCATAGTGCTAAGTTATTAAACAATGTTGGATTGCGTTGATAAAATATGTTAAATTGCGTCCATTAAGCATAAATTCTATAATATTTCGGTCGCATGCGTTCATCGCATGAGAACTATTGATTTTTGTAACTTTGTGCAGAATATGCATTAATGCAATGCAAGATTGCGATCATAGGAAATTATCGGTCGAGCGCAACTTCACCGCAAGACTTTGCGCTGATCGTGCTCGCAAACATTCGCCCGAGAAGGATCATCGCAACGTGGTCAGCGTAACATGGTGAGCGCATCTGGGTGAAAGGCCAATTAAGAGCGATGGGACATAAAGCTGATGACAGTCGAATCCAAATTAAGTTGATAGCCGATAACGGTCATAAAGTACATTCAGCTTTATAGGTAACAATCATTCGACGCGTCAATTAGGAATTAAAGCTGTCCCATCTGTACAACCAGAAGAGAGAAGCCGCCTTTCACCATTGACGCCCTATAAATACCAAGTGCATTCTTCAGAAAAATGGGTTGATCGGTTGACGAGTTCACGATATAAAACCAGTTCACTGTCTTCTGTTCATAGTTTTCTTCCGTTTTTAAGGTGGAGCAAGAAAAGAGTGGTGCCGCCGGAGATCTCTCAGGGAAACTCGAGAGAGAACCCTGAGGCGTAGGAGTAGAGAGCGGGCCGACTCTCGCGAGAGCGAGAATATCTTTAGAGCACGAGTAGAAACAATGTAAACGCCTGACAGCAAGAAATAGCTACCAGGTTCTTTATTATACTTGCATTGTTATTTGTACTTCATCTTCGTATCTATTAAATGGAAGTTCTATTTCTACATCTGCTCACTCTCTTAATACGCATGAGTAGCTAAACTAGATGAATGGGTTGAGAAGAACTAAGCTAACATGACCTTGGAAGTTCATTGCTTGCAATTGTCTTGTTTTATACTGTACAAAATACCCTTTAGAGTTACTCGAGAGAGAGTCTGAAGAAAGAACCTAATGTCTCGAGAGAGCTAGGTTAGAATCTGGACTCAAAAGAGTAAGATTAGGCTTGCATAAACAAGAGATGGGGACTTAGAAATAAGCTCTGTTTGTCAACTTGCATCGTATGCATCCTAGGAATAAGTATGATATTATATGGTCGCATATTTATGTGGATGTCAATTTGTCATCGCATAAATAGGAATAGAGGTTTATGTGTAAACCCTATAGATATATTGCATAATTATCGCATGCGTTCTAGCCTTAGAAGCCGAGAGGTGGTTTACTATTGTATGCATGTTGCATGATCGTAAATTATGAACGCATTCTAGGGAGTGTTAGCCGAAACTTTTCTCAACCCGTTCACCGCATATTCATTGTATTTTCCGTTTGCCAACTATTTTCAAACTCTGCCGCATTTGTTATTTATTTTCATCAAAGAAAACCTTAAACCCAACGATTTATTTATTTAACTGGTTATCATAAGTCTTTATAAAAATCACCAACACAACTATTTTCACAAGTCCCTGTGTTCGACCCTGGACTTACCAGAAAAATCAAAGGAATTTACACTTGAATTTCGTTTAGGAAACTTGAGTGCACAACGCAATCCATCAACGTATATCATCCATATTTCCATTCAATAAAATAACGCATCAATTTTTTGGCGCAGTTGCCGGGGACTTCGGCAAAATCGTTTGTTAATGGTAATTTTTTTTTTTTTTCTTTGCAGGACTCTCAATCTTTGGCAAATGACGACTCAAAGATTGAGAGGACTTTTTGACGAAGATTGAGAGACCGCCAATAGCAACCATAATCTGATAAAGAAGAGATGGCGGAGCAGCCTGGAAGTGGAGCCCAAATGATAACAATGTCATGGCGAATCCAATTCTGTTGGCAAACGATCGCAATAGGCCTATTAGGGATTATGCATCACCAAACCTCTATGATTTCTCTCCGGGAATCATGAGGCCTTCCCTCGATGGAAGCAGATTCAAAATGAAATCGGTGATGCTACAGATGATCTAGACTGTAGGTCAATTCGGAGGAAGGCGTGGCGAGAACCTGCACGGTCACTCCGAAGTTTTATTGAAATCTGCAATACTTTTGTGTTCCCGAACATCTCTGCTGAAGAAGTTCGACTAACATTATTCCCATTTTCTCTCTGTGATTTGGCTAGGAAATAGGCTTATTCGCTCGAACCGGGAGAGATCACTTCTTAGGAGCAGGTAGTGGAGAAATTTATGAAGTATTTTCCACCTACCGAGAACACAAAACGAAGGAAGCTTATTACAAATTTTGAACAAGATATGGACGAATCACTTAGTGATACTTGAGCAAGGTTTAAAAGGTTGGTCCAGGATTGTCCACATAATGGGTTACCAGATTGCCTTCAAATGGAGATTTTCTATCGTGGTTTGAATCCCGCTTTGCAGACTGCTGCCAATGCGGCAGCCGCTGGTGGTCTGCTTGATAAAACTTACGATGAGGCGAAGAATATCTTGGACCGCATTTCCAAGAACCATGAAGACTAGAGGGAGAGTGACCAGAGATTGAGACTTAAAGATTCTGACGCAAATAACGGTGCCATTGTTTCATTACAAAACCAAATGACCGCAATGATGAATTTGATTCAAGGAATGGAAATCAGCAGCCCAACATCGCAAGGTGGGCAAATCAACACAATCGGTCAAAATACCCCAATGTGTGCGACTTGCGGTGATAGGCATGCGATGGAATATTGCCCGCAAAATCCACAATCTGTCTAATTTGTAAAAAATAATCCCTTTGCAAACAGTTACAACCCTGGGTGCAGAAACCACCTCAATTTTGCGTGAAAGAATCAACAAAAAAATTTTCAACTCGTGGCACAAAAAGAATGGCCACCAGGATTCTTCCAACGCAACAACGATCAACAGAGCAATCAAACAAGTAGCTCACAACAACCACCACAATCCTCTTCTCTGGAGAGCCTATTGAAGCAATATATAGAGAAAATGAGACAGTGCTTTAAAGTCTGGCTATGTTCATTAGAAACCTCGAATTGCAAATGGCCAGATTGCGAGTGAGCTAAAAAGTAGACCGCAAGGGGCATTGCCAAGTTCAACCGAACTTTCACGCAACCCAGGGGGATCAGGTAAGGAGTAGTGTCAGGTTGTGACATTGTGTAGTGGGAAGACTGTGGAAGGAGAAAAGAAGGAGCATAGTAGAACAACTTCCATTGCAACTGTGCCTGAAATTGCAGTAATGCAAGAAGAAGAAAGAGAAAATGAAGCAGTGGAACCTGAGGTTGCGTTGACATCGAAACCTAATGAAACGGGAACTGTGAAGGTCCATTTACCACCTTTCCTTCAAAGACTAAGGAAGAAGAAAAATGAAGAGGTACAGTACCAACGCTTCTTATCTATGTTAAAGCAATTACATGTTAACATTCCTTTCAGTAAAGCGATTGAGGAAATGCCTGCCTATGTCAAGTTTCTGAAGGACATGGAAACTAAGAAGAGGGGAGCTGGAAAATTTTCTATGGTGGCATTAACACAAAGTTCCATATCCATAATCCCATCGAAGATGAGCAATCCTGGGAACTTTACTATTCCTTGCTCCATAAGAGGACTCTATATTAGGCAAACCTTGTGTGACTTGGGGGTTAGCATAAATTTGATACCACTGTCGATTTTTAGACAATTAAATGTGGGGCAACTTGTGCCCACATCTGTGACTCTCCAATTGGCTGACAGATCTCTAGTTCATCCAGAAGGTAAGGTGAAGGATGTGCTGATCACGATTGATAAATTTATTTTGCCAGTTGACTTCATCATTTTAGACTACGAGGCCGACAATGATGTGCCCATCATTTTGGGTTGACCTTTTCTATCAATGGGTCGTGCTCAAATTGATGTTCACAAGGGAGAAATCACTTTGAGTATAAACAGACAGAAGCTCAAATTTAATATAATTCGTGCCATGAAATTCTCGGATGAAGAAGACCTGCAAGATTCTGATGATGATGACCTGAATTTGATTGAAGAAGAAAAGTCTGATGAAGAGTATGAAAAAGAGGATGCCGCATCCGTTGTTGCCTGCAATGCGATCGTAAAAAAAAAAAAATAAATAAGCAAACAAACACGGAAGAAGATATGATTGTAATGCAAGAAGTAGAGCTGACAGAAGAAAGAAAAACAACGTAACCTTCCTTAGTGGAGCCACCAACATTTGAACTAAAGACCCTACCAACCCATCTGAAGTACGCATTTTTGGGGAAAAATGAAAAGCTGCCAGTGATTATCTCCTGTACGCTCAATGAAAATCAAGAGAATGCGTTGATGTGCATTCTCAAGAAACATGTGCGAGCAATTGGCTGGACGCTCGCTTACATCAGAGGAATTAGCCCCGTGTACTGCATGCACCACATTCGTCTTGAAGACGACCACAAAGCAACAGTTGAACATCAACGCAGACTCAACCCTGCGATAAAAGAGGTTGTCAAGAAGAAGATCATCAAATGGCTAGATGCGGGCATTATCTATCCCATAGCAGATAGCACATGGGTCAGCCCTGTGCAATGTATGTCGAATAAGGGCGGAATGACGGTAGTCCCAAATGAAAACAATGAATTAATACCGCAAAGAACCATCAATGGATGGTGCATATGTATGGACTACCGCAAGCTGAATGCAACCACAAAGAAAGATCACTTCCCTCTGCCTTTTATCAATCAAATGCTAGGCAGATTAGCAAGGAATGATTTTTATTGCTTCTTGGATGGGTATGTCAGATACAATCAAATCATGATAGCTCCTGAAGATCAAGACAAAACCATATTCACCTGCTTATATGGGATGTTTGCTTTTCGCTGCATGCCGTTTTGCCTCTGCAATGTGCCAAGCACGTTCCAATGGTGCATGATGGCAATCTTTTAAGATTATCTCGAGGACTCTGTGAAAATATTTATGGATGACTTCTCCGTTTATGGGAACACTTATGAAGTCTACTTAGCCAACTTGGAGAATATTCTGAAAAGATGTGAAGAGACAAATCTGGTGCTCAATTGAGAAAAGTGTCATTTCATAGTTAAGAAGGGTATCATGTTGGGACATAAAGTCTCCGGGGATGGCTTAAAGGTGGATAAAGAAAAGATCGACGCAATTGAAAAGCTTCCACCTCCAACCAGCGTGAAGGTTGTGCGAAGCTTCTTGGGGCATGCTGGATTCTATAGACGATTTGTCAAGGAATTTTCTAAGATTGCACAACCACTGAGTGCATTATTAGAGGTGGATAGGAAAGATGCGCTAATTACCGCGTCCATACTAATTGCGCCGGACTGGACAATGCCATTTGAAATCATGTGTGACGTAAACGGGTATGCGATGGGGGCTGCATTAGCGCAAAAGAAGAAAACTATTTTGCAACTCATCGCATATGCGAGTAAAACTCTAAACCCTGCTCAAATAAATTATACCACCACTGAGAAAGAATTCCTGGCTGTGATTTTTGCATTGGAGAAATTTAGGGCATATTTGTTGGGAACCAAGGTATTCATTCACACTGATCACTCGACAATCAAATATTTAATGACAAAAAAAGACGCAAAGCCGAGGTTGTTCAGATGGGTTCTCCTCCTTCAAGAATTTGATATCGAGATAATTGATCGGAAGGGGATAGAGAATCAAGCTGTGGATCACTTGTCCAGATTGAAAAATCCCGAGGTTGACTGTAATGAATCTGAGGTGAGTGTTGTGTTCCCGGACAAGCAGTTGTTCCACATAGAAGAATTGCCCCGTTATGCGAACATCGTTAATTATTTGGTTTGTGAACAATTTCCTGAAGATTACACCTATCATCAATAGAAGAAACTCAAGAATGAATGCAGACACTATTATTGGGATGAGTCGAATCTGTATAAAAGAGGTGCAGACTAAATCATTCGATTATGCGTACCAGATGCTGCTCAACAATGCATATTGTCACAATGCCACGACTCACCATATGGTGGGCGCTTTGGAGGGCAACAAACTGCAGCCAAAGTTTTGCAAAGTGGATTCTTTTGGCCTTCATTATTCAAGGATGCAGCTGACTACGCAATGAAATGTGATCAGTGTCAACGCACAGGCAACATTTCTGGAAGAACGCAATGCCAATGAACACTATTTTGGAGCTGGAACTATTTCATGTTTGGGAGATTGATTTCATGGGACCATTCCCTCCTTCGAACTGTAAGCACTATATTTTATTAGCCGTCGATTATGTCTCCAAGTGGGTCGAGGCAATAGCATTCGCTGCAAGTGATGCGGCGATAGTCTCCCAGTTTCTGAAGAAAAATATTTTCACTCGATTTGGTACTCCTCGTGCCATCATAAGTGATGAGGGATCCCACTTTATCAATCACAATATTTAGGAGCTGCTGTGAAGTACAACATCCTCCACAAAATGGCCACCACATACCATCCGCAAACAATTGGTAAAGCTGAAGGTCCAATCGAGAAATTAAATTGATACTTGAGAAGGTAGTAAAGCCTTCACGGAAAGACTGGGCAACAAAGCTTAACGATGCATTGTGGGCATACCGGACCGCATTTAAAACACCCATAGGTATGTTCCCTTATGCGTTAGTATTTGGTAAGGCGTGTCACTTGCCTTTGGAGCTGGAATATAAGGCATTATGGGCGGTAAAGAAGCTGAATTTTGATTTGAAGAAGGCAGGGGAAGCGTGGAAAATGCAACTGGTCGAGCTAGAAGAATGGAGGAACAACGTATAGGAAAATGCGAAGATTTATAAAGAGCGCACCAAGCGCTGGCATGATCAACGCATATGCGGTAAGAACTTCCAAGTCAGGCAAAAAGTCTTGCTTTTCAATTCGAGTTTGCGACTCTTCCCGGGAAAGCTAAAGTCATGTTGGTCCGGACCGTTGATAATTCGACAAGTACTTCCGCATGGCGCAATGGAATTATCAAATGACGACGGAACCAACATATTGGTAGTGAGTAAAGGCATACAATGGAGAAGACTGGCATCGCCAAGTCAACTCCGTGGAACTAAGAGACTTTGTATGAAGAAGGAAGTAGGTGGTCACTGCGTTATCAAATGATCAAAACTTATCAGGGATGCAAGTTTTGGGATAGCTCAAGTCTTCAACTCTTTTCTCCACTACTCGGAATTTTCATTATCTTTTCAATTCTGATTTATCCTTATTTTACTATCACTATCGTTATTAAGAAAAAAAATTGCGATAACGATTTTTATTTTGTTTAAAATAATTTGACACTCTCTTTGCTTTTCTTACAACGATGAGGCGCTGGATTGCGGAGATGTTACGCGAAGAAGCACTTATCTTATTCCATCACCACAACCTGGAGCAATCGTCGCAAAGATGGATGCGTCAATACAATGCGGGCGACAATGCAAAATTTGGGGGTGTACTCTTCCTTATCTTTCTTTCCAATTTTGCGCTATCACATTGCATTTTAGTCTTCAAAGTTTTATCACCACATTCTCTTTAATCACGCAATCATTTGACATAGATAAATTTAGTGAGTCACCGCATTCTGTTTCTTATCCAAGTATGATTTCAATGACGAAAAATATGCTTATATTTCTTTCGTATACACTAGAGTCAACTTAGTCTTAAAATAGTCACCTCATGAAATATTTTTCGAAGTTAAGGGTTTGTTAGCTTTCTTTCAAACTTTCTTTACAACGCATTCTAAGACCATCACATGACTTATTTTAATCTTTTGGCAATGAGGACATTGCCACATTTTAAATTTGGGGGTGAGGTATTGATTTTCAACCTTGCTATTTTCAAATATCCATAGTTGGATGTCTGCATGACACACGTGGGGGCAAGCCGAAACGAAAGTAAGTCACCAGGATCAACGCATAAATAAATGACCGCAACTCCACTGCCAAATTGGTATGAGTTTAGTTTGAGAAAGAGTGCATTGCTCGTAGTTGGATGTCCACATGACACACGTGGGGGCAAACCAAAATGAAGGTAAGGCACTCGGATCAGTGCAAGGTCAGAAAAAAATATATATAGGAAGAAAATTTTTGTGCAAGGATAAAATCATTTGACACCCCGGTAAGAAAAAAAATTTCTTTTTTGAAATAAATCATACGATGTTCCGGAATTTAGTAAAGTCCTTTTGAAGGTTAAACTTGCAGTCCCTAGGTCTTAGAAGTATTTTAAGACGAGACTTGAATAAGACTTAAGAAAATTCTGGTATATAGAACTTGAATAAAGTATCCTTGAGAAATCTAGGAAAAGAACTTTGCAATGGACTTGCTAATGGAATCTTTAGCTTATGCTTGAGGACAAATATTGTTTAAATTTGGGGGTGTGATAACGGGCAGAAATGCACGTTATCATAGTGTTAAGTTATTAAACAATATTGGATTGCATTGATAAAATATGTTAAATTGCGTCCATTAAGCATAAATTCTATAATATTGCAGTTGCATGCGTTCAGCGCATGAGAACTATTGATTTTTGTAATTTTGTGCAGAATATGCATTAATGCAATGTAAGATTGCGATCATAGAAAATTATCGGTCGAACACAACTTCACTGTAAGACTTTGCACTGATCATGCTCGCAAACATTCGCCCGAGAAGGATCGCCGCAACTTGGTCAGCACCACATGGTGGGCGCATCTGGGTGAAAGGCCAATTAAGAGCGATGGGATAGAAAGCTGATGACAGTCGAATCCAAATTAAGTTGACAGCCGATAATGGTCACAAAGTACATTTAGCTTTATCGGTAACAATCATTTGGCACATCGATCAGGAATTAAAACTGTCCCATCTGTACAACCGGGAGAGAAAAGTCGCCTTTCACCATTGATGCCCTATAAATACCAAGTACATTCTTCAGAAAAGGGGTTGATCGGTTAACGAGTTCACGATATAAGACCAGTTCACTGTCTTCTGTTCATAGTTTTCTTCCATTCTTAAGGCGGAGAAAGAGAAGAGTGGTGGCACCAGAGATCGCTCAGAGCAACTCGAGAGAGAACCTTGGGGCGTAAGGGCAGAGAGTGGTCCAATTCTCGTGAGAGCGAGAATATCTTTAGAGTACGAGTAGAAATAGTATAAATGCCTGACAGCAAGAAATTGCTACCCACCCCTATCCTATTTACATTTAAATACAAATGCACTAAATTCAACAGTGGCATTGCGATTGAGAACATCAAGTTCATAGTTTGTGCATTCGAAATAGGGAATGACATAAACCTTATTGATCCTGATGGTTCTAGGTGAGCATGTCTACATATTATTTCTATCTGATTAGTTCCCATATCTACACTAAGTGACATCCCAACCATTTCAATGAATTGTTTAAATATAATTCCATTGTTCACATTTATGCTAAAACTCCCACTTGGTGGTTGGTCATAGTCAACTTCATCAATACCATCAATCATATTACCATTTGTAAACAACAAAAATCCCAAGTATTTGCCCGCTATTTTCTAAAAAAAAAGATAAACAATACAATACTAGTTGTTCTACTAATTATTAAACTTAAACAAAAACAAACCAGAATAAAAATCACAACAAGAAATATATAAATAGGAAATATAAGAAGTTTGCGAGTAAAAAAATATTAAACTTTGTATTAAACTAAAAATATTAAACTTTTTGTAAAAAATCACAATAATTTTGTATTATACTTTTTATAAGAAGTATATTAAAAAAAATCACAATAATTTTTTATTAAAGTAAAAATATTAAACTTTTTAATTTATAAACATCAACTTTTTAAACATAACAATAAATTAAACTTTTTATAACTATTTTTAAATATAACAACAAATTAAACTTTTCAAATATCATAAGAAATTTATACCAAAAATCATAATAATTTTGTATTAAACTAAAAATATTAAAGTTTTTCAGCTATAAACATCAACTTTTTAAACATTACAATGAGGTAAACTTTTTAAAACTATTTTTTCAAATTTAATACAAAATAAAAAATTAAATTAAATTAAACTTTTTCAAACTATTTTAAACTATATTTTCAAAGTTAATACTTAAAAAATCAAATATCATAAGAAATATATTTTAAAAAATCATAATAATTTTGTATTAACTAAAAATATTAAAGGTATAAATATCACAATTTAATGGACGAATGTTATCATAAGAAACATAACATAAAACTATACTTAAAATACAAAAAAAAAAAAAAAAAAATATAAAATAACATTAACATGTTGGTATAACATCCAACCATAAGATTAACACTAATAACAACTACTAGATTAACACTAATAGAGAAAGAACTACTAACATCAATATGTAAATATTATTGAATTCAACATGATAGATCTACTAAATATAATAAAACTAGTAATAAATAAATAGTAAACTCACAAATTTAACTTATCTTTTTGTTCTTTGTTTCCCAAACAGCAACAAAAACTAAACAAAAAAAAAAAAATAATAGTATGGAAAATAGGAACAAAATATATAGTTCTTTAAAAAAAATAAAATTTTGTATAGTAAAAGGTACAAACCTCAAAATTTAATGGATGAATGTGGGAGAAGAAGATTTGCTGAAGGTAGTGAGAAAATGTTAGAAAATGAGAGGCTGAAGGAAGTGAGAATGAGAGAATGAAGGCATGAGGAGAAAATGAGAGGCTGATCTTAAAGGTCGAAAGGCAGTGAGGAGAAAAGACATGTGAGGAGAAGAGGGAACGAAGCAGTGTGAGAAAATGAGAAGAGGAAGTGGGGGTTATAAACTTAAAGGTCGAGTTTTCAAAACTCGACCCACGGGTCCGACGTTGGGAAAATAATATGGATGGGACGAAACGAGACGCTGACATGTTGTAGAGATTCAGATTCGTTTTAAAGGAGGTAGATGATTCAAATCACTCTGACGCGCGCTGAAGAGATTCAGATTCTTAGCTAAGCGATCGCGTAAGAGTTTGTGGGCGATCGTGTAGTGAGAAAAGAGAGCTCTCGAGAGGCCATTGCAGCGTGCCACTCATCGTATACTTTCATTAGGCGATTGTGTAGTATAGCTCAGTGATCGTGTAGTAAAGCTTAGCAATCATGTAGCACTTGGTACACGATCATATAGTAAAAGGTAGGCGATCGTATAGGTTTTGAGAAGGCGATCGTCTAATTGTAATAGCTAAATGATCGTGTAGAAGTTTATGGGCGATCGTGTAGTGAGGAAAGAGAGCTCTCGAGAGGCCATCGAACGTGCCGCTCATCATGTACTCCCACTATGCGATCGTGTAGTAAAGCTTAGCGATCGTGTAGCATTTGGTATACGATCATATAGTAAAACGTAGGCGATCGTATAGATTTTGAGAAGGCAATCGTCTAATTATAATAGCTAAGCAATCGTGTAGGAGTTTATGGGCGATCATATAGTGAGGAAAGATAACTCTCGAAAGGCCATCGCAGCATGTCGCTCATCGTCTACTTCCACTAGGCGATTATGTAGTAAAGCTCAACGGCCGTGTAAGTGTAGTATAGCTCAACTATCGTATAGTAAAGCTTAATGATCGTGTAGCACTTAGTACACGATCGTATAGTAAAAGGTAGGTGATCGTGTAGGTTTTGAGAAGGCGATCATCTAATTGTAATAGCTAAGCGATCGTGTAGGAGTTTGTGGGTGATCGTGTAGTAAGGAAAGAGAGCTCTCGAGAGTGGGAGTTCAGAAGACGCTGTCGTGGAGAGGCCATCGTAGCGTGCCACTCATCGTCTACTTCCACTAGGTGATTATGTAGTAAAGCTCAGCGACCGTGTAACACTTGGTGTACGATCGTATAGTAAAAGGTATGCGATCGTATAGGTTCTGAGAAGGCGATCGTTAATAATAATAGTTAAGCGATCTTGTAGGAGTTTGTGGCCGATCACAGAGGATTTAGTAAGTGATCGTTTAGTCATACTGAGCGATCATGGAGAGATTGTAAATGATCGTTTAGTGTCTTGTAAGCGACCGATTAATCTTGTTTGATTCCTATCATCTAATAAAGAAGTTGTTCATCGTTCAGTTGTTCTTTCCGGAAGTTTGCACCTATTGTTACATTAATAAAGAATTACTAAACGATCGCATAGTAATTTTACTAAACGATTGTGTGCGATCGTGTATAATTACTAAACGATTCTTTAATTTCCTTTAGGTCGAGGGTTTGTTCTATAATTTTCTAGAGGTCGAGGGTCTTTCAAATTTTCTCCTCTTCTCTTAAGGATCTTCTTTAGTTTTCGATAGGTCGAGGGTTGAACCCTCGCCCTCTTCTCAATTTCCTTTACGTTGAGGGTCAAACCCTTGATCTCTTCTTTAATTTCGACAGGTCAAGGGTTGAACCCTCGTCCTTTTCTCAATTTCCTTTAGGTCGAGGGTCAAACCCTCGATCTCTTCTTTAATTTTCGATAGATCGAGGGTTGAACCCTCGAAAAAATATTTTAAACAAAATACCTGCCTCGAAAACTCCAAAACAACCATAGATTTCTAATTAGTTTCAAAACCACTATATTTCTTCTTTCTTCTGAGAAGTCATCCATAAATATTTCCACTGAGTCTTCGAGAAAATCTGAAAAGATCTCCATCATGCACCTCTGGAATGTGCTGGCGCATTGCAGAGACCAAACGACATGTGATGAAAAGCGAATGTCCCACACGGGCAGGTGAATGTGGTCTTGTCTTGATCTTAAGGAGCTGTCATGATTTGATCGTACCCGGCATATCCATCCAAGAAGCAGTAAAAATTATTCCCTGCTAGTCTGTTTTGCATTTGATCAATGAATGACAGAGGGAAGTGATCTTTCTTTGTGGCCGCATTCAATTTGCGGTAGTCCATGCATATGTGTCATCCAATAATGGTTGTTTGTGGTATTAATTCATTATTCTCATTGTGGACTACCGACATTCCGCCCTTCTTCGGCACACATTGCACGGGGCTGACCCACGTGTTATCTACAATGACATAGATAATGCCCGCGTCCAGCCACTTGATAATCTCCTTTTTGACGACTTCCTTCATCGCAGGGTTGAGTCTGCGTTAATGTTCAATTGTTGCCTTGTGGCCGTCCTCAAGACAAATGTGGTACATGCAGTACGCGAGGCTAATTCCTCTGATGTCAGCGAGCGACTAGCCAATTGCTCATACATGTTTCTTGAGAATGGCCATCAACGCATTTTTCTGATCTGCGTTGAGCGCAGAGTAAATTTTCACTGGGAGCTTCTCATTTTGCTCCAGAAATGCGTATTTCAAATGTGTTGGTAGGGTCTTCAGTTCAAGTGTTGATGGTTCCACGATGGAAAGTTGCGTTGTTTTCCTTTCTTCTTTTGGCTCTTCTTCTTGCGTTGCGATCGTTCCTTCTTCTTTGTTTGTTTTTGCTATGATCACATTGCAGGCAGCTACGAATGTGTTGGCATCCTCTTCTTCACACTCTTCATCATACTTTTCTTCTTCAATCAAATTCAGGACATCGTCAGAATCTTTTAGGTCTTCCTCATTCGAGAATTTTATGGCACGAATTATGTTAAATTTGAGCTTCTGTCCGTTTATGCTCAAAGTGATTTCTCCCTTGTGTACATCAATTTGTCGGCCTTATAGTCTAGAATGATGAAGCAGAGATCTGTCAACCAATTGGAGAGTCACTGATGTGGGCACGAGTGTCCTCAAATTTAATTGTCTAAAGATTGACAGCGACATCAAATTTATGCTGGCCTCCAAGTCACACAAGGCTTGCCCAATATAGAGTCCTCCTATGGAGCAAGGAATAGTGAAGCTCCCAGGATCGCTCATCTTCGATGGAATAATAGATTTGGAAGTTTGGGTTAATGCCACTATGGAAAATTTTCCAGTGCCTCTTTTCTTAGTTACCATGTCCTTCAAAAACTTGGCATAGGCAGGCATTTCCTCAGTCGCTTCACTGAAAGGAATGTTAATATGTAATTGCTTTAACATAGATAAGAAGCGTTGATACTATACCTCTTCGTTTTTCTTCTTTCTTAGCCTCTGAGGGAAAGGTAGTAACTAGACTTTCATGGTTCCTGTTTCATTTGACTTTAAAGTTGATGCAACCTCAGATTCCACTGCTTCATTCTCTCTTTCTTCTTCATGTGTTACCGCAATCTGGGGCTTAGTTGCGATGGAAGTTATTCTACTCTGATCCTTCTTTTCTCCCTCTACAGCCTTTCCACTGCGCAATGTCACAACTTGACATTGCTTCTTACCTGATCCCCCTAGGTTGCGTGGAAGCTCAATGGAACTTGGCAATGCCTCTTGCGGTCTACTCTTTAGCTCATTCGTAATCTAGTCCATTTCTAATTCAAGGTTGCGGATGGACATAGCCTGACTTTGAAGCACTGTCTTGTTTTTCTCTATATATTGCTTCAATAGTCTCTCTAGAGAAGAAGATTGCGTTGATTGTTGTGAACTACTTGCTTGATTACTCTATTGACCATTGTTACGTTGGAAGAATCCTGTGGCCCTAGATTGAAAATTTTGTTGTTGATTCTTCCAAGTAAAATTGGGGTGGTTTCTCTACCCGGGGTTGTAAGTGTTTGAAAAGGGATTACTCTTTACAAAATATATAGACTGTGGATTTTGCGGGCAATCTTCCATCGCATGCCCATCACCGCAAGTCGCACACCTTACGGTGTTTTGACTTATTGCGTTAATTTGCCCACCTTACGGTGTTGGGCTACTGATCACCATTCCTTGAATCAAATTCATCATTGCGGTCATTTGGTTTTGTAATGAAACAATGGCACTGTTATTTGTGTCGAAATCTTTGAGTCTCAATCTTTGGTCACTCTCCCTCTAGTCTTCATGGTTCTTGGAGATGCGGTCCCTAATATTCTTCACCTTCTCGTAAGTTTTCTCAAGCAAACCACCAACGGCTGCCGCATTGGCAGCGGTCTGCGAAGCAGGATTCAAATCGTGATAGAAAATTTCCATTTGAAGACAGTCTGGTAGCCCATTATGCGGATAATCTCAGACCAACCTTTTAAACCTCGTCCAGACATCACTGAGCGATTCATCCATATCTTATTCAAAATTTATAATAAGCTTTCTTCATCTTGCGTTCTCGGTAGGTGGAAAATACTTTTTCATGAATTTTTCCACTACCTGCTCCCAAGAAGTAATTTCTCCTGGTTCGAGCGAATAAGCCCATTTCCTAGCCTGATCATAGAGAGAAAATGGGAACAACATTAGTCGAACTTCTTCAGCAAAGATGTTTGGGAACACAAAAGTATTGTAGATTTCAATAAAACTTCGGAGGTGGGCATGCGGATCCTCGCCATGCCTTCCTCCGAATTGACCAATAGTCTGGATCATTTGCAGTGTCACCGGTTTCATCTCGAATCTACTTTCGTCGAGGGCAGGCCTCATGATTCCTGTATAGAAATCATAGAGGTTTGGCGATGCATAGTCCCTAATGAGCCTATTGCGATCATTTGCCAGCAGAATCGGATTCGCCATGACATTATTATCATTTTGGTGCTCCTCCTCTAGGTTGCTCTGCCATCTTCTCTTTATCAGGTTGTGCTGGCTGTTGGTGGTCTCGTAGTCTCCTTTGAAATGTTCTCTCAATCTCCGGGTCGTAGTTTGCTAGAGATTGAGAGTTCTGCAAAGAAATCACAAAAATTACCATTAATAACTATTTTTGCAAAGTCCCCGGCAACGACGCTAAAAACTTAATACGTTGTTTTTATGAATGAAAATATGGATGAGATGTGTTGATGGATTGCGTTGTGCACTCATGTTTCCCCAACTGAATTCAAGTGTAAATTCCTCTGAGTTTTCTGGTAAGTCAAGGGTCGAACACAGAGACTTGTGAAAATAGTTGCATTGGTAATATTTATGAGAACTTTGTGGCAACCAAGTAAATAAATAAAGTGTTGGGTGTGTTGTTGCGTTGATGAAAAAGAAGTAAATAAAGGCGGCGGATATGAGAAAGATAGTTGTGTTGATTGATGCAATGAATATGCGATGAACGGGTCGAGAAGAACTTTAGCTAGCGTTACTCGGGAATGTATCAAACTTTGCAATCATGTTACAACCATGCACAGCAAGTCATTTCCCAATGTAAATGCGATGCTCTGAATTCTAGGATGCATGTGTTGAATGAAAAATTTCCATAGAGCTTATTCCTAAGACTCTACTCTTGTCCTATGTGTTGATGCAAAATGCATGGAAGCAAGGTGACCGCATACAATCGTATCTTATCGCTAAGATGCATGCGATGCATTAATAACAAATAGTGCTCATTCCTAAGCGCCTATCTCTCATTTATGCTATCTAATATAGTTTTTCCAAACCTAAATTTTGACCTAACCTTCCCAAGTCTAGATCCTATGCTTAGACTACCCTCCCGAGTATGTCTAATAGACGAATGAATCATACATAAACAAGATAGTCGCAAAGAATAAAGATTCCCTACTTGTGCTAGGTAAATGCTTCTCAACCCATTCAACTAATTTAGTTACTCATGCGTGAATTACAGAGAGTGAACAAATATAGAGAAAGACATTCCATTCTTATAACTGAGTTGAGTGCAAAATGATAATGGAAAATAAAGGTAGAGAGCCTGGTAGCAATTCCTTGCTGACCATGGCTTTTTACACTGAATCTCTATTCTGATCTACAAATATTCCCGCTTCCGCAGGTGTTGGCCCTCTTTCTGTCTTGGAGCTTCCAGTGCTTTCCTAAGCTTATCGGAATGATCTATCAGCCCACCTTCTTCCTTGCATCTGCCTTAAACTAAAAGAAGACTATGGACAGAGACGTGAACTTGTAGAATGATGAAGTAATCGATTGCTTAACACCTTCTCTGAAGAATGCACTTGGTATTTATAGAGTTTCCATGGTGAAAGGCGGCTTCTTTCTCCTAGTTGTACAGATAAGACAGCTTTAATTCCTGACTGATGCGCCAGATAATTGTCACCGATAAAGCTGAATGTACTTCGTGATCATTATCGGCTGTCAACTTAATTTGGATCCGACTGCCGTCAGCTTTCTGTCCCATCGCTTTTAATTGTCCTTTCACCTAGATGCGCCCACCATGTTGCGCTCATCAAGTTGCGGTGATTCTCCTTGGGTGAATGTTTGCGAGCATGATCAACGCAAAGTCTTGCGGAGAAGTTGCGCTCGACTAATGTATTCTTATGATCGCAATCTCTGCATTGCGTTAACACATATTCTGCACAAAAATGTAAAGATCAACTGCTCTAATACGCTGAACGCATGTGATCGCAATATTATAGAATTTATGCTTAATGGACGCAATTTAACATATTTCATCAACGCAATCCAACATTGTTTAAGAACTTAGTACTATGATAACATGCATTTCTGCCTGTTATCAGGTGTATGAAAGCATGTATGCTTAGTTCATTACATGTTATATAAGACTTGTATATATTAATGAATGAACATTGCATGAAGCATGACACTTAAGTTAATTTATAAAAGTTATAAATACCTAGTATAGTTGTTGTTGGTTTTAGTTGTTTCTTTTTTATAAGTGTTATAATTAAAGAAATTAGATAACAAAGACATGCATGTAAACTTAGGCTCTAAATATTTTTTAAAAGAGTTTTAAAATTTGATTGAGATAGACCTAAGATCACGGTTCTAATGAGATTAGAAACCTAAGTTTAATCTTTTAATTCGGTTTAATAGGATTAAATCGACTAATAAAAGATTTAATACGTACCAAATCTATCTATAAGGAACCTTGTGTCTAAGGTGGGTTTTGTGTAGGAACCTTGTGTCTAAGGCGGGTTTTGTGTAGGCTGGGGTATTTAAACTGGCGAAAATGGAACACCTCTACCTAGGAACCTACCTTGAAAGGTGAATTAAATAAATTTACTACATGCATGCAAATTTGATGATAGTCTGTTAAAGTGTTTAATAAGACTTCAATCAAACTTGTCTAATTATCAAAAGCGAGAGTTGTTTTTGAGCAAATTAAACACACACTTAGTTAAAATCAGTAGTCAGATAACTAAGTTAATGAATCCTTAGGTAGAACATTCAGTGGGAGGTACTTGAGGTATATGTCACTTCATTTAAACCTCTACACGTTTCTCCCTAAAAGTTCACATCGTGAGATCTATCCTTGGCCTTGTGGCACCTTGGGAGTGTCCCTCTAAAGAGTGGTGTTTGGATAGGTCAATACCAAGGTGAATGGAGAGAATGTTTATAGTAAGTGGGAGCGGGAAGTGTGACAATATATCCCACTGTCTCTCTCATTAGGTTGGATAATGTTTTTGTGCATTGCCTTAAGGTACCCTAGGAGTGTCCCCCTAAAGGATGGTTGTATTTTCACAACTTTTTATCCGATCTCCTGCAAAGGATAAGGTTGTTTTAGTTCCTTGTCCTAATTTTCTTTTTCCCTATGGTGGACGCATTAGGGCGGAACTCTATGGCCTAAAATGAGGGGTTACACTTACTCGGAATTGTTATGGTTGTTAACAAATTGGGGACCGAACAATGGTGATTATTAAAGTCAGTTACAAGAGTTGTTTCTATCTAATGGTTGAGAATGTCTCATCCTAGTGAAAAGGCACTAGATCACCCTAACAATGACCTTTTTCCGGCCTCGTTGGGGCATCATTGCAAAATAGATATCTCATTTAGGGTACAATAGAACTATTTTGCTAAAACCTAAAATTAGTGTTAAAAGTGGTAATGCAAATAGACTTATTAAGTTTTTTCTTGTTTCCAGAAACTTTTAATTAATGGCAACTGTTACTTTAGCTCTTTTATCCGCCGACAAGTTGACTGGCGAAAACTACGCTAGTTGGAAAAAGACGATAAACACAATACTTATCATCGATAACCTTTGATTCGTCTTTATGGAGGATTGTTCTCCTATTCCAATTCAAAACGCCGCTCGAAATGTTTGAGAGGCCTATGAGACATGGACATGGGCGAATGAGAAGGCCCCGAGCTTACATCTTGGCCAGCCTTAACGATGTCTTGGCCAAGAAGCATGAACCCATGGTCACTGCATGTGAGATCATGGATTTCCTGAAGGGAATGTTCGGACAACCATCTGGGTAGCTCAAGCATGAAGCTCTAAAGTTCATCTTAAACTCCAAAATGAAGAAGGGCACACATGTTCGAGAACATGTTCTGAATATGATGGTTCACTTTAATGTGGCAGAGATGAATGGGGCTCGTATCGATATGGGAAGCCAGGTTAGCATCATTCTGGAGACATTGCCAGAAAGCTTCCTACACTTCGTAAGCAACACTGTTATGAACAGGGTTGATTACACCTTGACAACTCTCCTCAACGAGTTGTAGACATACTAATCCTTGTTGAAAAGTAAAGAGAAGAAGGTGGGTGATACAAATGTTGCTTCATCTTCTAAAGAGTTCCTCCTAGGTTTGACCTTAGGAACTAAGTCTGCATCTTCTTCTTCTGGAACTAATAAGTGGAAGAAGAAGAAGAAGGGTAGTAAGGGGAAGGGGAAGGCACCGACTATCCCACAACCTGTCACTCCGCGAGATAGGCGATCAACGCTGATTGAAAAGGGAAAATGTTTCTACTACAACCAAGATGGGCACTGGAAGCGAAACTACCTACACTGGTTGAAAGAGAAGAAGAAGGCCAAGGCTAAACAAGGTAATTATGATTTAATGGTTTTGGAGACTTGTTTAGTAGAGAATGATGATTCTGCCTGGATTATAAACTTTAGGGCCACTAACCATGTTTGTTCTTTTTTTCAGGGGATTAGATCCTGGTGGCAGCTTGAGGTTGGTGAGATGACGATGCGAGTTGGCACCGGGCACGTCATCTCAGTTGTGGCAGTGAGAGGCGTTCAGTTGACTTTGCATAATAGATTTATCATTTTGAATGATGTGTTTGTTGTTCTCGAGTTAAAGAGGAACATGATTTCTATAAAGTTGTTGCTTGAATGTAAATACACTTAAAAATTTTCAATTAATAAAGTGATTATTCTGAAAGATGGTGTTGAGATATATTGGCTAAACTTGAAAATAATTTGTATGTGCTACGGCCGTTAGCAAAAAATTCCCTCCATAACATAGAGATGTTTAAAACTTTCGTAACTCAAAACAAACGACATAAAGTTTTTCCTAAGAAAATGCCCAACTTTGGCACCTTCGTTTAGGGCACATCAATCTCAATAGAATCGAGTGGTTGGTGAAGAATGGACTTTTAAACGAGTTATAAGAAAATTCTTTACCTGTGTGCGAGTCATGCCTTAAAGGCAAGATGTCTAAAAGACATTTACTTGAAAAGGTTATGGGGCCAAATAGCCTCTAGAATTAGTGCATTCAGACCTTTGTTGTCCGATGAATGTGCGAGCCAGGGGAGGCTACGAGTATTTCATCACTTTTACTAATGATTATTCGAGGTATGGGTATGTTTATTTAATGCAACATAAGTAAGAATCCTTTGAAAAGTTCGAAGAGTTCAAGGCTGAAGTTGAAAACGCATTAAATAAACGAATTAAATCACTTTGATCTGATCGAGGTGGAGAGTGTTTGGATTCTAAGTTCCAGAACTATTTGATAGAACATGGAATCATTTCCCAACTCTCAGCACCTGGTACACCTCAACAGAATGGTGTATTGGAGAGAAGAAACAAAACCTTGTTAGATGAGTTATGCTTTCTTACCGAACTCGTTTTAAGGTTTTGCAGTAGAGACTGCAGCTTATATCCTCAAATGTGTTCCATCCAAGAGTGTTGCCAGAACACCTTTGGAGTTGTGGAACGAGCGTATAGCTAGTTTGCGTCACTTCTGAATATGGGGTTGCCCTGCATATGTGCTTGAGGCTAATCCTAAGAAACTGGAACCACGTTTGAGGCTATGCCTATTTGTAGGCTACCCCAAAGGGACATGAGAAGGATAAAAGCTACTTTACGTGAGGAGGATCATATAAGGGAGCACAATCCAAAAAGTAAAATCGTGTTAAGTGAGCATTCTAAAGAAACTACTTAAACTTCAACAAGAGTTGTTGAAGAGCCTGCTACATCAATAAGAGTTGTTGATGGGAGTTCTTCTAGTAGGTCAAATCCACCTCAAGAGTTGAAGGAACCTCGACATAGTGGGAGGGTTGCGAACCCACCTGTTCGCTATATGGGTTTAACTGAAATCCTAGCTATTGTAGCTGATGATGAGGTTGAGGATCCATTGTCTTACAAGAAGGCAATGGAGGATGTTGACAGAGATGAATGGGTCGAAGCCATGGATCTCGAGATGGAGTCTATATACTTCAACTTAGTTTGGGATCTTGTAGATCAACTTGATGGGGTTAGACCTATAGGTTGCAAATGGATCTACAAGAGGAAACAGAGTGTCGATGGAAAGGTGCAAACCTTCAAGGCTAGACTTGTAGCAAAGGGTTATACCCAGGTAGAGGGAGATGACTATGAGAAGACTTTCTCACCTATTGCCATGCTTAAGTCTATCCGCATCCTCCTATCCATTGCCTTATATTATGACTATGAGATATGGAAAATGAATGTTAAGACATTCTTTCTGAATGGTAATCTTGAGAAGACCATTTATATGGTGCAACTTGAGGGATTCATAGTCCAAGGTCAGAAGCAAAAGGTTTGCAAACTTAATCGGTCCATTTATAGACTGAAACATGCATCTTGATCTTGGAACATAAGGTTTGATATGACAATCAAATCTTATGGCTTTGACCAAAACGTGATGAGCCTTGTGTCTATAAAAAGATCATCAACAATACAGTAGTTTTCTTAGTGTTATATGTAGACGATATCTTACTCATTAGGAATGATTTAGGTTTACTGACTTCAGTTAAAAACTAATTAGCGACCTAATTCCAAATGAAAGATTTAAGAGAGGCTCAGTTTGTTCTTGGGATTCAGATCTTTCGAGATCGAAAGAACAAAGTTCTAGCATTGTCTCAGGCATCGTACATTGACATGATGTTGATCAAGCACTCGATGCAGAACTCAAAAAGTGGCCTTTTGTCTTTTTGGCATGGAGTTACATTGTTTCAGGAATAGAGTCCAAACATACCTCAAGAGATTGAGGAAATGAGACGGGCCCCCTATGCATCCGTCGTTGGTAGTTTAATGTACGCAATGTTAGGTACTAGACCTAACATTTGCTACGCTGTACAGATAGTCAGTAGATATCAGTCTAATTCAGGATAAGGTCACTAGACAAAACATCCTCAAGTATCTTTGGAGAACGAGGGACTACATGCTTGTGTATGGTTCCAAGGATTTAATCCTTATAGGATACATGGACTCTGATTTTCAGGCTGATAAGGATTCTTGGAAATCCACTTCAGGATCGGTGTTCACTCTTAACGAAGGGGCTATAGTGTTGCGAAGCACCAAGCAGTGGTGCATTGCTGACGCCACCATGGAAGCCGAATATGTAGCGGGTTGTGAAGCTGCTAAGGAGGCCGTTTGGCTCAGGAAGTTCCTGATTGATCTGGAAGTTATTCCAGACATGTCTAGGCCCATCACCCTTTATTGTGATAATAGTGGTGCTCTGGCGAATTCCTGTGAGCCAGGGAGTCACAAGCGTAGCAAGCATATAGAGTAGAAATACCATCTCATCAGAGAGATTATGCATCGAGAGGATGTCACGAAGATAGCTTTGGAGCACAATGTTGTTGATTCGTTTACGAAGGCTCTCACGGCTACAGTGTTTGAGGGTCACCTATAGAGCATGGGTTTACAGGACCGTCCGTGGTTAGAGTAGGGTAAGTGAGAGATGTTTTATTGGCCTTAGTGCCTTAGATTATTGTTTTGTACTTGTAATATGATTACCTTGTACACCCTACTAGCTTTAGGATAAGTGGGAGATTATTGGGGTTGATACCCTAAATCTTGTAGGGCCTGTAGTTTATAAACATCTGTATGAATAAATAGTTTTTTCATTTATAATATGAGATATTTTATTCACTTCAGTCTATGAAATATGAGATATTTTAGTTGCATTAACCACAAAATATTAAACTAAGATCTCTGGTTATCATTGTAACTTAAGAATGTATGTGGAGACATACAAGTGGATTGTGCTTTAAGTGATAACCTAAATGGTTTATAAAGGAGGGAAACCTCCTGGTGACATTGCGAGAGTGGCCCACATTGTAGGTGTTACAAGTGTTGTAAAGTGCTACAAATGATCTGATCCTAACAATTCATGTATTAAACATGTGAGCGGGGATACTCTATACAAAAGAGTTTGTATAAGATCAGACCATGAAATGTTTAATCTCGTTATATAACGTCGTTCATGATAGAGACATTCATTTCACAAGGATGATCATAGGTAAAATGACCTTAATCCTGAATGAGTTAGGAACTCCTGCCTATAAGGGTGGACCTTTGATTTGCATGGACGAGTGGCCAGATCACCGACTTAAACCTACCACTTTGGGGATTCGTCTGATTGGGGAGCTGGGAACTCAGCTACACAAGACGGAATCCACTCCTTCCTCAAAACAAAGGTAAGTACATAAATTTGTCTCTTAGGGGCTAATTCCGGGGCTTGAACAATGTGGCGCCACACCTTCTCTTAGCCCGAGAAGAGTCTACTCATAGTGAAATTATGATGTATTGTTCAATAGAGGAATCAGTGGTACTTAAGAAGTTAGATGTAACTATAGGGGAAAAACGGTAAATTGGCTCAGTTGTACTTACGAGCAGTTTGTGAAGGGTCATCGTACATTTGATTGGTTATATCCAATGGACACAGAAATATATCTATAGTACGAAGAGTGTAGCTACCGGTGTTTAGTGGAATGTCTTGCAGTTAATGGATGGTGGATATCGTGATTAAAGGGTTTAGTCAGTTATTCACGTACCGTTGGAGCTTCAAGCTACAGGTCTATAAGGTCCTCTGTAGCTCAATGGATTCATGTTGAGAATCAAGTTTTAGGTTTGTTCTAATTGTTCAAATTAACAAAAGGGAATTTGATTATATATGATATAATTAAATTGATTCAGTTATATGTGATATAGATGATTTTATGTATTACATCCATTATTTGGAGGAATTAATATAAATATGATTTATATTAAATGCCATAAAGGAGAAGAAGAACTATAATTTATATATTGCAATGATGTGCTACTAAAACTATAGGTTATAAATATAATATGATAATTAGTTATTATATTTATTTATATAATTCAATTATAAACTAATTGATTTTTGGTTTTTTCTTCTAATAACCGACTTAGTGGGAAGTTTTAATCAATTTTTGGTAACTGATGGATAAAATCAAAATCATTTTCATTTCTTCATAATCCAACGAGCAAGGACTAAAAGTTACACGATAACTTTGAGAGAGTAAACGATCAAGGAATGAGTATTCTACACGATAGTCACTCGCTATTAAATGATCGAGTACCTAAGTCTATACGATAGACTTCTTCATTCTCCAACTTACTCGATTGTCAAGTTCCTTCTTCCCTCTACCAAATCTATATAGAGCCCACACCTCCTAGATTCTCCACTTGTATGTCTCCACATACATACTTAAGTTACATCGATAACCAGAGATCTTAGTTTATTTGTTTGTGGTTAATGCGACTAAAATATCTCATATTTAATAGACTGAAATGAATAAAACATCTCATATTATAAATCATTAAACTGTTTGTTCATACAGATGTTTACAAACTACAGAACCCTATGATATTTAGGGCATCAACCCCAACAATCTCTTACTTGTTTTAAAGCTAGTGGAGTATACAAGGTAATCACATTACAAGTACAAAACAATAAACTAGGGCACTAAGGCCCAAGAAAACACTTGCACCCTATGTCCCCAGCTACCCACCCGGTCTTACCCCTAAAATGGGAGGCTTATTGAGCCAGTGCTGTTGAGCCAACCCTCATCTATGCAAATCTAAAGATAATCCCGAATAAATAGGAGTTTATAAATAGTTCAGGATTAAGGTCAAGTTACCTAGGTCATTATTTTGAAATAGACAGTCTTAAATAGGAAATAGTGTTATAAAGTAAGATTGACTTATTTTGTGGTATGATCTTGTGCAAACTCATTGCATAGGACACTCCCAATCCTCATGTCATCACATGTATGAATTAGGATCACTTCATTTGTAGCACTTTACAACTTTTTGTAATAACTACAGAGTGGGCCACATTTGATAGTGTTACAAGAATAAGGCACCCAACCTTATCTATATATTATAGATCATTTTGACTGAGACAGTGCTAGCACTTTGTTCTTACAATCCTGAAAGATTTGTATATCTAGAAAAAACTGAGCCTCTCCCAAATCTTTCATTTGGAATTAGGTCGTTAGCCAGTTCTTAATTGCAGTCAGTAGACCTACATCATTCCCAATGAGTAGTATATCGTCTACATACAATACTAAGAAGAATACTGACGCGTTGATGATCTTCTTGTATACACAAGGTTCATCAATGTTTTGGTCAAAGTCATACGACTTGATCGCAGTATCAAACTGTATATTCCAAGATCTAGACGCCTGTTTTAGCTTTTAAATGGATCGATTCAGCTTGCAAACCTTTTTCTCTTGACCTTGGGTTATGAATCCCTCGGGTTGCACCATATAAATGGTCTCCTCAAGATTGCTATTCAAAAAAGCCGTCTTGACGTCCATTTGTCAGATCTCATAATTATAATAAGCTGCAATGGATAGGAAGATGCAGATCGACTTTAACATGGAAACAGGTGACAAAGTCTCCACACAGTCGACTCCCTCTACTTGGGTATAATCCTTTGCCACAAGTCGAGCCTTGAAGGTTTGTACCTTTCCATGAACACCCCGTTTGTGCTTGTAGATCCATTTACAACCTATAAGTCTTACCGCATCAGGATGATCCACAAGATCCCATACTGAGTTGAATTACATTGACTCCATCTCGAGATCCATGGCTTTGACCCATTCATCCCAGTGTACATCCTCCATTGCCTTCTAATAAGACAACGGATCCTCAACGTCACCATCTGCTCCACAACAAGGATTTTCGTGAAACCCAGATAGCGAACGAGTAGGGTCACAACACTTTTACTACGTCGAGGTTCCCTCAACTCTTGAGGTGGAACCGGCCTACTAGATGAACTCCCATCAACAGCTTTTGCTGATGTAGCAGGCTCTTCAACAGCTCTTGTTGAAGTTTCAGTAATTTCATTGGAAAGCTCACGCAACATGACTTTACTTCGTGGAATGTACTCCCTTATATGATCCTCCTCCAAGAAAGTAGTGTTCGTTGAAACAAACACCCTATTTTTCTTTGGATCATAAAAATAACCCCCTCGTGTACCTTTGTTATAGCCTACAAAGAGGCATAACCTCGATCGTGATTCCAACTTCTTGGGATTAGTCTCAAGCATGCGTGCAGGGCAACCCCAAATGTGGAAGTGACGTAAACTAGCTTTACGCTCGTTTCACAACTCCAGAGGTGTTCTCGCAACACTCTTGGAGGGAACATAGTTGAGTATATATACTGCAGCCTCCACTATGAAACCCTAAAACAAGTCCAGTAAGGAAGTGTAACTCATTATGAACAAACCATATCCAACAAGGTTCTATTTCTTTTCTTCGTTACATGATTTTGTTGAGGTGTACCCAACACTGACAGTTGGGAAACAATTCCATGTGATATCAAATAGTCCTGGAATCCCAAGTCCAAAAACTCTCCAGCTCGATCCGATCGAAGTGTTTTAATCCATCTATCCAATGCGTTTTCAACTTCAGCCTTGAACTCTTTGAACTTTTCAAAGGATTCAGACTTTCGTTGCATAAGATAAACATACCCGTACCTAGAGTAATCATTAGTAAAATTGATAAAATACTCATAGCCACCTCGGGCTTGCACATTCATAGGACTACAAAAATAAGAATGTACTAACTCAAGAGGCTCCTTGGCTCTATAACCTTCTCCAGTAAAAGGTCATTTAGTCATCTTACCCTCAAGGCAAGACTCGCACACTGATAAAAAATTTTCTTCTAACTCACGTAGAAGTCCATTCTTCATCAATCTCTCAATTCTATTGAGATTTATGTGCCTAAACGAAGATGCCAAAGATGGGCATTTTCTTTTGGAGAAATACGATGTGCCCGGTGTCTACTCGCATCATCATCTCACCAGCCTCCAGTTGTCGTCAGGATCTAATCCCCTTAAAAGAAGAACAAACGTGATTAGTGGCACCCTTCCTCTCTTTCCGATAGCGAGGACAGTTTCTCTTCCAGTGTCCATTCTAATTGCAGTGGAAACACTTTCCCTTTTCAACCTGTGAACGCCCTCTTGGGGTGACAGGTTAGAAGTAGAAGGTGCAGATTTCATCCCTAAGGTCGAACCTCTATGGAACGTCTTGGAGGATGAAGCAACATTTACCTCACCCTTATTCCTCTCCTTACTTTTCAGTAAAAATTGTAGGTTTGCAACTCGTTGAGGAGAGTTATAAGGTTATATTTCACTTTGTTAAGAATAACATTACTAACAAAGTGTAGGATGCTCTCCGGCAAAGAATGCAGGATTATGCTAACCTGGTTGCCCTCATTGATGGTAGACCCATTCAACTCCACCATCCAACTTTGGTCCAAAACAGTTAACCTTTGACAATTCCGCGTAAATGTTGTTGGATTTTATGTCCTAAAACTAGTAGTTTGTAAATTAACAAACATATTCTGTTTTGTTTTTCGATAAAGTTGTTATTGAAATTGTAATCTTGAATCCAATAAACTAAGGTCCTGAGGCTATTTAATGTAGTGTGAACTTTATGTAGTGAGATAAATGTGGATCAAGTTCAAATATGTAGCCAAAATGGTCTGTAGTATATGAATAAGGTTGGGCACCTTATTCTGGGGACATTATGGATGCGGCCCATTTTGTAGTTAGTACAAACGATGTGATCCTAAATCGTTCATATAGAGACATGAAAGTGGAGGCATCCTATGTAAAGAGTTTACATGAGACTGAACCATGAAATAGTCACTTTTTACATTCTAAACTCCGTTTTATGTATAAAACTGACTATTTCATTAATTGATGACCTAGGTAACTTAATCTAATCCTGAGCTAACTATGAACTCTTGTTCACTCGGAATTATCCTTAGATCTGCATAGGTGAGGGTAGATCATTATCACTGACCCAATAAGCCTCCTATTTCAGGGGTAAAATCAGGTGGATAGCTGGGAACATAGGATGCAAGATGGAATTCACTCCTACCCGTTATAGGGATAGTAGATAGGTTGTTCCCTTTAGTACTGAATCCAAGTCTTGAACAAGGGCCCCACCCTCTCCTTGGCCCGAGAGGGGTTCGGTTTATAGGTTGGACCTTAAACCAATTGTTCATTAAAGAATCAGTAAAACTTAAGGAACAAGGTTTTTATGACCCAACCGAGATTACGAACAACCTGTGAAGGATTAACTTACTAATCATGGTTATATCAAATGGACACAAATATATCTATAGTGAGGGGAGTGCAACTACGTGAGTATAGTGGAATGACCCGTTAGTTAACGAAGGTTGATTAGCTCCCGTCTAAAGAGTTTAGCCAGCTAATCTCGGATCGTTGGAGCCCATGATCTATAGGTCCATTAGGTTCCCCTACTAGCTCATATTGAATAAATTTAGAACAGTATGATAGAATAATTTGAATTGTTCGAATTAGGTGAAGAGAGAAAAACTGACAAGTATATGTGATATAGTGGTCGGTTTTTCAGTTTAGAGATACAGCTTTAATATTTAAATATGATTTAAATATCAAGAATATGAATACGTTCGTATTCATAAGCTCGGAAATAATGGAAATGGTCAAAGATGTAAAAAGTCAAAGAGTTGACTTTTGACTTTGAAAAGTCAAACTTTGACCGACCTTATATTCAAATGTGATTTGAATTTCAAGAAAATGAATGTGGATTCATGCTCGAAAGGCCAAAATTAGTTAACACGGAAAAAATCATAAAAAGTCAAAATGTTGACTTTTTGGACAAAGTTTGACTTTGACAAAATGACTATTTTGTCCTTTGACTAAAGTTAGTGGGAAAATCCAAACTTTTGTTGGATAATTCCACTAACAAAATAGTGGGCTAGGTGTTGGGTTATAGTGGAGACATTAAGCTCACTTAGATAGTGGATTCTAGGTGTTGGGTTTTTATGAATTGATTTCATGTAATTTTTGCATAGCATTTTTCTATAAATATGAGTTTTTAATTTGGATTAAAGACTTTTTCCATTTTTGCCAAAATAGTTTTCAAAATTTGAGCTGGAAAAAACTCTTTTCTTTGATTGAAGTTCAAAAAAAAAAAAGAAGAAAAAGAAAACACAAACCAAAAGAAAATCCATATCTTTTTCCATCTCTTTCTCTCTCGGGTTCTTTATCCATCGGGTCTCACAACCCAATTCTGAGTCAAGAGGATAGTAAGTCAGCTCTAGTGGTGGTCCGTTTGTGTTCGAGTCGAGATTCAACGAGGAAAAGTGGTTTTCGGGAGCTTCAAAGGTAATTTTAATTTACTGTTTTTCCCTTCAATTGCATGCTTTTTTCCTTTAAATTAAAAGCAATTAGAGTGTAATTAGATCCTTATTCCGTTGCATATGTCTCGTGTTCCATCAAGTGTGAACGCTCGCTTTTGGTGCTAGAGTCCCGCCCTAATGAGTCCATCGTAGGGAATAAATAGATTAGGACAAGAGACTAAGTTACCTTATCCTCTTACGGGAGATCAAATAAAAAAATGCGCAAAATTGCCATCCTTTATGGGGACACTCTCAGGGTGCCTCGAGGCGATGTGCAGTAACTTTATTCAACCGAATGAGGGAGACTGAGGGATATGCTGTCGCACTTCCCGCTCCCACTTATTATGAACACTCTCTCCATCTACCTTGATATTAACCTACCCAAACATCATCCGTTAGGGGGACACACCAAAGGTGTCTTGAGGCCGATGGTAGATCTCATGGTGTGGACTATTTAGGAGAAATGTGAAAGGTTTAAGTGAAGCATCTCATGCCCCAAGTACCTCCCACTGAATGTTCTACCTAGGGGTTCATTAACCTAGATAATCCGGCTACTGATTTGAGTCTAAGTCGTCTTTTTAAAACACTGTTCATAAATAACATTTGTCTATGAAATATGAACAAGTTCAAGTAGTCACATTTAAACACTTTAATGGACTATCCTTAACTTGCATGCATGCATGCATCAAATCTATCTAATTCACCTTTTCAGGTAAGTTCCCAGGTAGGGGTGTTACGTTCTCATCAACTTAAATACCTCAGCCTAGACAAAACTCTCCTTAGGCAAAAGATCCCTTATATATATATATATTTGTTACACTTTAACCTTTTATTAGTCAATTTAATCTTATTAAACTAATGAAAAAGATTAAAGCCTTAGGGTTGCTAATCATATTAGAACCGTGATCTTAGGTCTATGTGATCCAAGTTTTAAACATTTTAAAACCTAAGTGAGCATGCATGTCTTTCTTATTTCTTTTAGTTCTAATTTCTCTTTAACTTTTAAAAAGAAACAACTAAAAAACCATTGCGCACAACAAGGTGTTTATAACATTTAATAAAGTAACCTATGTGTCATGCTTCATGCAATGTTCGGTCATTACTATACATAACTTTTATATATACGCGTAATAACTAAGCAGATCATATTTTCCATTCACCCTTATACTATAAAAATTATAATATAAAGATGATGCATGTCAATTTTTTTATGCATGCATAAATATAACTCTTATATTATATGATGCATGAGCATGCTATTACATAATTAAATCATGCTTCTCTAAATTATAACATTTACAATAAAGAGATGATGCATGATTAATGCATAATCTAAGGTGGGATTTACTATATGTGCATACCATATGACATATAAAAAACATACATCACTTGTATTAAATTAAGTATCAATGGACCAAGTTGAACCTTTACAAAAAACCAGAATTAAATAACCTTATCTATTACATTTTTCATCGAGTGAACCGGTTCACAGGAAAACCGGGTCTTGAACTACCAGCAAGACTTCATCATTTAGTAAACATTGAAGGTAGATGATCGCCCAGCACGTACTAGACGATTGGCACGAAAGCTAAACGATCGCTTAGACGACAACGAGGCTGCGAAGTCTGATTGTCTAGGCGATCGCTTAACACGGTGAAAGGTAAACGATACTGTGCGTTGCTAAGCGATCGTTTAGTCAGTTACTAAGTGATGAAGCTTTCTGAGCTAAACGATCGTCTAGTGCGAACGCACGTTAAACGATACATGAGCATCCCATCGTCTACATGACCCGATACTTAGCGATCGCTTACCCTATCGTCTATACGACTTAATCAACCCTTGATCGTCTCCATCTTTGAAGAACTGTAACGCTTGCTCCGATCTTCTTCACGAACGACTCAAGACTCATACTGACTTTAAATTATAGACTCGATAACGATTATTAATACCCAAAAACGCTGGGGCCTTTACAATCAACTGAAAATGTAAAAGAATTAAATCGAATCGGCTAACATCCTAGACAACATCCATTAATCTGCACATCCCAGCAATTTAACGATTAAATAGAGTAGATATGCACCCACCAAGAACGTATATGTAATTCATTGCAAAAATGAAATTAGAATATCAGAATCTGGCTCTGATACCAGTTGAAGGACTCTTAACAAAGAGCATCCATGAGCGCATTCGGATCTTTCCGATTTCATTGTGAACGAAATACAACATACACATTCTAACAGATAGTTATGCAATTGAACACAAGGGAAAGAGTTCTCATACCAGTTGAAGGCTCTCTTTAAATGTCAAACTCCGAAGCAGCGGATGAACCTCTACTCGAACTCTATCGCCCAGAAAATCAGTGGACTACGACAGTACGATTCTCTCGGTCATGAATTTGAAAAGGCCAGTTTTAACAGTAAATGTCCTTATAAAGAAAAGTGATAATTTTGAGGTCTGGTCTTATGTAAACATCCCTTGCATAGAATGCCTCCATTCTCATCCACATGAATGATTTTGGGATCATACCATTTGTATCAATATACAAAATGGGCTGTATCTAATAGTGTTACTAAGATGAGGTACCCAATCCCATCCATATACTTATAGACCATTTTGTCTATATACTAAAACTTGATCCACTTTTATGTCTCCATATAAAGTTAAAGTATTCATATTATACTCACAAATTTGTTTATTGGATTTTTATAACATAATACATTATCAATAACAATTTATTGAATGAAATACTCAATAATACTTTAATTGATAAATAGAATATGTTTCTAAGATTTACGAACTACGAGTTTTAGGACATTCCCAATACAAAGGAGAGGAACCTACAAAAGAAAAACAAGAAGAAAACTAAAAAAAGGAAAGAAAAGAAATCAAATAAATTTTATCACCTGGCTATATCCAAGAAGCACAAATTTTTAACGTCGGTTGCTCAACATGACCTGTCCCCTGTTAAAGCACAAAAGAATTCTCCTATTTCTCTAGCCCATTCTTAGATGAGTCGACATAGTCCCGTAAGGGTATAAGGCCCTTCCTCTTTTGAAGGAAACTAGATAGGTCAAATTTGATCTTTTTCATATTAGTCAAAAAAGGTAAAAAGAAAGAATCCAAAGACTTAAATGATCCTAAAGATTCGAACTAAAGAAAAAACTCAATAGACTTTGACTTGGCTGACACTAACTCGTAAGGAAAAGATGAGCAATATTAAAAAAATGTAAGAAATGCCAAGAGAAAGAACAGATCGAGGCTTGAAAGCCTCTAACTCTTTTACCTGAGACTCCTAAGAATGAAGTACAGGCTCATGCTTAACCTTACTAACTTGTTTCTAGCATGGCATGAGATAGACATCTTCTTCATCACTAAAAGGGTAAAATTCCTCCACGAACTCAACCTCAGTGGTAAGTGATAACGGGAAGAAATGCACGTTATTACAGTGCTAAGTTCTTAAACAATGCTGGTTGCATTGATAAAATATGTAAGATTGCGTCCAAAAAGCATTAAGTTTATAACATTGCGGTTACATGCGTCCATCGCAAAGAATCAGTTAATTTTTGTATTTTTATGTAGAATATGCGTTGACGCAAGGCAAAAAGCGCGATCATAAGAAATCAACGGACGAGTGCAACATTACTGTAGCTTTGTGATGATTTGTCGCAAACATCTACTCAAGAAGAATTGCCGCATAGAGTCGCCGCAACTTGGTAGGCTCATCTAGGTGAAAGGCATAATTAATCACGATGGGACAGAAAGCTGATGACTGTCGAATCCGAATTAAGTTGATAAGCCGCTAATGATAACAACTACACTCAGCTTTTTGGTGACAAATATTCAGCGCATCAGTCAGAGAATTAAAGCCATCTCATCCGTGCAATCATAAGAGAGAAGCCGTCTTTCACCCCGAAGGCTCTATAAATACCAAAGGCAACCTTTAGAAGAGGAGTTCAAACACTTAGAGAATTTTCCTTTAGCTTAGCTTTATTCTTAGTTTTTCTTTTATTTTAAGGCGGAAGCAAGAGAAGGAGGTTGTGTCGATAGATCGTTCCGATGAGCTTGGGAGAGTTTCAGAAGCATCAAGATCAGAGAGAGGGCCAGCTCCTGTAGAAGCAGGAATATCTTCTGAACCGAATAGAGTTGCCAGTGTAAAGGCCTTGGGCAGCAAGGATTGCTACCAGGCTCTCTACTTTTATCCTCAATTATTATTTTGTACTCAAACTCATTTATAGAAATAGAATTTACTTTCCTATATCTGTTCACTCTCTGTTTATTATGCATGAGTAGCTAAATCTGTTGAATGAGTTGAGAAGCACTTAGCTAGCATAACTGGGGATCTTCATTTTTCGCGATTATCTTGTATTATGTATGCTTCATTCGTCTATTAGAGATACTCGGGAAGGTAGTCTAAGGATAGGATCTAGCTTTGAAAAGTCAGGTTAGAATCTAAGCTCGGGAGAGTCAGATTAGAACGCATAATCAAGATATAGGAGCTTAGGAATAAGCACTGTTTGTTATTACCGCATCGCATGTATCCTAGAGATAGGATATGATTGTGTGCGTTTTGCATCATCGCATAGGAAAAGAGTAGAGACTTAGGAATAAGCTCTATGGACACTTTTGCATTCAACACATGCGTCATAGACTTAGGAGCACCGCATTTGCATTGGAAAATGACTTGTTGTGTATGGGTGTAGCATGATCGCATAGTCTGACGTATTCCCAGGTAACATTAGTTAAAGACCTTCTCAACCCGTTCATTTGTATACTCAGTGCATCTATCGCATAATTGAACTTTTCTTAAATTCGCCGCATTTAGTTATTTCATTACCACAAACAACAATCACAACAACTATCAATTTATTTGGTTACTGCAAGGTTTTCGTGAAAAATTATCACCGCATACCGTTTTCCCAAGTTCTTGAGTTCAACCGTGGACTTACCAGGAACTCTGTGGGGTTTACACTTAGATTCCACTGAGAAAACCTGATTGCTCAACGTAACTCCATCACCGCATTTCATTCCATTTTTCCACCTCATAAAATAATGCATCAGTAAGAACGATGGGGAGCTCTAAACTGTTCTTGAGTGCCTACATGGAATTTGCAAGCTGAGGAACAGGACCTACTTAAAAAGCATACGGATTTGAGTCCCTAGGTGAGACTTAATATAATTTTGCACACACTAAGAAAAACTATCAATAAGTTCATGGATTATAAAACCCAAAGTATTACCTTGACCGATGCTCTAAGGAACCGGCTGTTCAACTTGACAATTGATGTTAGCCACTTCACTACTCAGTTCAATACAATCAAAAGATGGTTCCATCCAAGACTCTTCAACTCTCACAATAGATTCAATAATCTGAGCAACTAGGTCACTCAGATTTAGAAATTCAGTTCTAACTTTGGATCCGAAATGGAAGTGATCCCGCTGGAAACTCGAGGATTCCTGATGACTAAAGGAGGACTCCTACACAATCTCACAAGATTTTTTAGAAAGCTCCTTAACCAATTCTTATAAAGAAATACCTAAACTGGAGGAAGAGGCATGCATCAATAATGGAGTTTGGTAGGCATCTCCCATGGGGGATAATAATCACGCTCAGGACCATGCAAAAGCTGAAGACATGCTTCAGATGGATGACATTGAAACGAACATATTTGGCATGTCTCAAGCTCCAACAATTTCCTAGTAGCTAAAACTTGAACAAGAGATATTTGATTTCTAAGATCATTAAATTCTCTTACCTCTTGTTCTGTACATTGAATTGCTTGCCTCGAAAGAAGCACATAGTAGATATCCATATCATATGCCATGATAAAACAAGCGGACATAAGAAGAGAAAAATATTTTTGGGTTGTTAAAGTTTACAAGTCAAATTTAACTAAAAGAGATTAATCGGCTTGCCTCCCTGACAACAACGCCATTTTGTTCGAGGCCCTTTTTGGTGTCACCCCCAAAGGACTAATTATCAAAAGAAATTTATAATATATCAAACTACACCTATCACTACAAAGACGTAGCATAGTGGTAAGTATGGGGATGGTCCACAGAGAGGCCACGATTTATTCTTCTCTTAAACTAAATTCGACTATGAAAATCATTAAAGATGAGGGTTTTGGTTTTGGATAAAATGCTATTGGGTTCGATAGTGTCCATATAGAATTAAAAATACATGCACTACGATCTAGGATTCAATTGTGTCGATTAATTGTTAGGAAAGTCATGTTTAATTAACCAATTTTAGCTAGACATTCAGGTAAGAACGTGACGTAACTTAAAACCTATTAGCCATGCACGATTATGCATGAACAGTCAACCTCACAATCATACTTTTAGAAATTATAATGGATTCAAAGAAGACACAACTTCAGCATGTAATTTATTCAAAGAACAAAAAAAAACTCAAGAAATTAGCAAAGAATTAAAGCTCCAAAAACTAGATAGGCAATCTTTACCTTGAGCAATCCATAGACAAATTGAAGAGGAAGATCCAATCCATCGTTTACAATCCAAAACAAAATAAAAATCTAACCTAAAGATACAAAAAAGATAAAGGAAGGGGAAGAACAAGCAGCCACTTCTTGGCCTCCATCAGATTTTTCATCCCCCTTTACCTATTTTGGAAAGAGCATTTTTATACAATAGACACAGTGTTACAACACTGGCAAGAGCATTGCAACACTCTTATTGATAGTAGCGCTCGAGCATTGGAGTGTTGTCGCAACGTTATTGTTATGTTTGCTTGCAACGGGCGCGTGCATATGGATGCATTGGCATTCCATTAATCTTCACAACGTTGTAACACTCGTGGGTAGCATTGTGACTACTTTGTATACGAACCTACTGCCTTACAACATTGCGTCAGAGTGTTGAATGAGGGTTGTGAAGCTCCGATGAGGGGCATTTTTGTCATTTCTCCTCTTTTGAAGCCTGGATGCTCAAATCACCTTCAAATTACTTCAAATTAACCTTGTTTCTCTCCATATGCTCGGTTCTACCTCTTCGGTGCTAAATATCTATAAAATAGGATAGTTAATATAAAAAAAATCCATTAACGATCATAAATTAAGCTAGGATTATAGCTCTTTTTAAGAGATATCACTAGGTTACGTACTCTTTCGAGCATTTGATTGAGTTTTACCCAACCCAAGTTCTCAATGAATTAAGGTTGAATTAAACACGGGTTAAACAAGATGTACTTCTATGTATGCATGCTTCTAAAAATATTGGTTTATCTTCTAAACCCATTGAAAGTTTAGTTACTCGTGATGAAAGAAATAAAAAAAAACATGGATGAGAGGAATTAAATGATATTCATATTCATATTAAAATGACAAAATTCTCAAACATATAATTTTTAGTAGAAGTATGAATTGAAAGACAAAAGTAAAAGTGGAAGGAAGAAGTGTCAAGTGATATTAAAATGATATTCATATTGCAAACTCTTGCTTCCTTTGGCACTGATGCTATCTGCTCGAAGTGATTGATTACTATTGGGATGGAGGATGTGGTCTCTCACTTTCTAGAGAAGAGACTAAGTTCTCACTTAGAATCTTCAGATTAAAGTCGAGAGGTTAAAGATGAAAGAATTTTTTTTATATAGCTTTCGCCAATCTCTTGTAAAAGTCTCATTTTTTTTCTCTTAAGCTATTGCGGGCTATTTATAGGTGTTAAAAAGAACGTTCTGAGCAACTCTTCAATAATGATCTAACATACGCAATCTCAAGCCTTGTTGTGTCGTCTAAACATGTCACCGATTCAATGGATCTGGCATGCTTGAGTCGAAGTTGGTTATGAACTTGTTCTATGTTTTGACAGTTTGCCAACCACGCTTGTTGTTTTATAGTTCTTGTCGGGTGCTTTGATTTCATAGCGTGGTATTTCTATGTGTGCAAGTTTTACCGCCTTTCTTTCTTTTCTGCATTCAAAGTTGTAGCTTCCATTCCTTAAAAATATTCGCTTCTTTCACAAAAATCTTGCTCTTAAAGATGTAAAAGTTATAAATTTTAGGATATTGCCTTTTGTAAACATGTGATCACATAGATTAGATTATTCTAATGAATTCATTTTATTTTCTTTAATTATTCTCAATAAAACGCTACAATAACTTGGGTTTCCATAGTTGTCATTCAGTCACACGGGACCACATGATAGCTCCTCCAACAGTGCATAGAACGCTTGACGCTAGTTTTACACGGCGACAAAGATCATTAGTACATTGACTGGGCAACGACGTTTGTGTATAGTCGATGAATAACAATTAATAGTGGCAATCTTACTTCTGATGTGATGTATAGGTCCTTTCTGTAGCATACAACAATGTTTTCCCCTTGTTTGGTGAGTTTTGACACTTATACATTGTATTTCGATGCCGAATTTGACTTATCCATTGCTTCATGGTTCCAAATAGACAGATTTAGGTGAATTTAGACACCAACCAGCAAGGTTCCAAGTCGTTTTGGGCAAGAATCAATGGGTATATGACCATAAATTCTTTTCAAACTAGTTTAAGGTTCATTAGATCGGCCTGAAATGTTTGGAACCCCTTTTTTTGTAGATCCAGGGTAGTTTCAAAGCTATTTGGGCACTTTTCAACAAGGATCCAAATCTATTTTGGTGAGTTTTAGGCTTTAGAACTTCATTTTTACACTTTTGAATTGGATTTAGGTGCTATAAATTAGTTTCTACTTCATGGGTATTCTTTATTTGTAGTTTAGACTTGATCTAAGGTTTAAGATTACTTTGTGTAAGATTATTCATTTGAAAAACTTGTTGAGTCTCTGGATAAATTTTGTACTAAAATGCTTGGGTAAGTAGAATTCTACCATGATATGATTGGGCCCACTTGGATGCTCGTCATATTAATTTTAAATGTATAACCTACTAGAATGCTATTATGTGACTTTGTCGATATAAGTATGTTATGAAGTTGAACATCTATATTATTTAATATTGAGAGAATATTATTGTTTATGTGGTTTTGGCATAAAGTATGTTGTATAGTAGCATCGATGGCCTTGACTTAGTTAGGGTCAGTGCTATGAGTTTAGAATGGAAAGTACTACAACTCTTGAGAACATTTGTGACCCTTTACATATTTTGATTAAGAAGATGTTTTGAATATTAGTTTTATGAAATGGTATTAAATTTCAACTCACTACTATAATATTGGACTTTAATGTCAGTTTAAAACTTACATTCTATTGGTATAACGTCGATTGAAAGCCGACATAGAAGATCGTATTATAAAATGTCTTCAATGTCGGTTTAAAACTGACATTATAGATGACCAATCTTTCGGCCGACATTGAATATTATCTTCAATTTCGGTTTTCAACCGACATTGAACATCAATTTTAATGTCGGTTTTCACCTACTTTTTATCGATAACTATTCATTATTAAATGTCTAAAAAATAAAAATACGTATACAGTATTTTTTTTTCTTACACGTGAAAATCAATAATATTTTTCTTTTATCTGCATACGTACAAAATAAAATCTTAATTACTATTATATATACTACTCAACTCTAACAAATAAAAAAAAATAACTAATACACAACAAAGAGAGTGAGAAGTTGTATAAGTAACCTATCAACAAGTACATTGATCAATATATACCTAAAGTTGAGAACCTAAGGATCTAGAGAGTTGGTTGTCTACTTTAGAGGGTCATATAGATACATCCAACAAAAACAAGAACAAAACTAAAATAATCGTATAATTGAATCTCATCATACCAATAAAACCCTAACAATTTGGAATTTTACCTGCGATAGAAAAAAAATGCCTTTTCTTAACTTATTGAAAACTAGAGTTAAAAATGAAACATCAATCTAAAAATTTAGATTATTCAATATGATGTTTTCACTAACTGATATGTTGTAAAATTTCATTTCATTTCTGTAGGAAAACTCTTGACTAATTGACTGGAAAAAGAAGTGAAAAACATAAGTTATCATAAATGTTTTCGTTCTTATTATAAATAAATAAAACAAAGGTAGATATTTATTTAGATAAGAGATAAAAAAATTCACTCCTCCATTAGCTAGAGTAATAGCCATTATAGTTTTAGCTTCCATGATCCATGAGAGAGGATTCAACATACATCCCAAGAACTTCAAGACCTTACTCTCCTTAACAAAACGAACCACAAAATCAATATAGATATCACAAGAGAAAAATTTTAATAGAGAATTTAATTATATGATAAAACTTGCTTCGCTTTTCTCTCTCTTTTCAGTTAAAATGATTGCAATATATATCGTCTAAAAAATAGAGGATTTAAGCTAAGTATAATATTGAAGGACTTCAGCATAAATCAGATGCTTAACAAAAAAAACAACTAAACAAAGAAGAAATTAAACTCAATAATGAAGAGAAAAACCTTCTTTTCTTCGAGCCTTGTTGTGCCCAAAAATGCATTACAAATTAAAACATATTAGGTTAGAAACTAACTATATTGCAAAAGAAATCATTTGGACAAATAATGGATAAACATAACAAAAGAAAAAAACTTATAAACAACTATCTAGAAATTAGGAAATCTCTAACAATTACGGATCCTAAAAAAGGGCAAAAAAAAAGAAGGAAAACAATAATGATACTAAAAAACAAAATGGTAGAGTATCCATTCATAAGTGATTAACCATTATTCAACATGTAGGTAATAGAGGCACACAGGTAATGATAAAATAATATCTATATCCTTCTAATTTTATTTGATATCTCTAAAGAAGTGTAGATAAATCTAAAATCCAAGAGTACTCAGTTTTACCTTGACCATGAAAATGGTCTATCCTTCTCAAGTTCTAATTCCATAAGTTCAGCTTTTGATTCTCATTTTTAAGCTAAACCCTTGCCCCATTTTATCTCTCGTGAAGGAATACCAACATCACGAGCAGCGACAATGAGATTTAACAAAAGCATTATATTACAATAAGAACTTTATCATCTAAGAAGTAAATCATCAAATGAGCCTAAGCGAAGTTTTAATTTATGATAATAACTCTTGAAGTACGTTGGGCTTTTCTTCTTTTTTTCCTCATGATTTTAAGAATTCTTCTTTTGAAATGTGATCTCCTGTAATGTTTTAAAGTTTGAGGTGTATTGTATAACTTAATGCTAAATTTTCTACAAGATTAAGAAAAGTGAGATGTTGATGCCAAATATTTGAAGTTTTAGAGTCTCAATTCTTTCCTTTTGCATATCAAGGTCTTTTTTTTCTTCTTTCCATTTAAGAAATAGAACATGATATGAAGGATCTGACGCTTCTAGGCTCGTAGCATCAAAAGACTTTTCTGCATAAACGTCAAATTCAAAGACCTTGTAGGATGAGGTGTCTGAAGAAATTGGAGTCACTATTACAAAGTGAGGTATGTGGCATGACCAAATGAGAGCTTGGGTCGAGCAAAGGATGGGGTGGACGTATGGGAGGGCATGCAAGGTGTTAAAGTGCCACCTCAAGGGAAGCTATGTGTCACGGTGAAGACATGTAAGTCTTGCATGCAAGTAGGAGGTGTCAAGAGGTGTTGCGTTGGGCTTTGCATGGTGTTGATACTCAGGTTCTCCATGCACTCTAAAGTGTCATGCATTGGGAGCATGCAGAAGGTGACAAGTACACTTCTAAAGGCCTATAAATACCACGATGAGGTCTCATTTCACCTCACAACTCGAATCTCTTCAAAGAAGACGAAAAAAAGGGAGAGTTCGAGAGAATTAGAGTTTCCGGGGGTGGTCTATGCGTTGAAAAAGAGGCCTATGCATTGAGCATATTGAATCATATGTCCAACTTGAAGTCCATGCATTGAGTAGATAAGTCTAGGTGTCTAAAAGAGGTACCCTGCACCCAACTACCCTAAAAAAGCTCTACCCTGTGCCCACTTACTGTCCAGGAGTGTTCAAAGGTCTAGTTTCATATCTGTTGGAGTTGGTAAGCTAAGTTTAGGGCCAATGAAGTATTCTAAGGTTATTCTAGCCCTATGCATAAGATTCTAAGCTAATTATTGGAACAAAACTACCTCGAGATCTAGGGAGAAATCAAGGGAAACCAGGGAACTTGGAGAAAATGAGAAAACCCTACTAACGAATTGTGAGTGGTATTCTTTAAAGGTTTCTTGTGAAATTTTTACATATAGGTGTATGTGTATCATGTACGAGGATGTGAACAGGCAACACAAGATGGTCAGAAGGTTAGAAGACCTAGTTCTTGACCCTGTGGAAGAATCTCACAGGAACGTTAGGGGTTCGTTGGGCCTAGTTCTGAGCCTGTGAAAGGAACCTCATATGGGATGGTCAGAGGACTGGCGGGTCTAGTTTCTAAGCCCGAAAAAGGTGGATCTATGTGCACATAATAATAAGATAGATATGTTTAAGTATTTACAAGTGTGTGTAGATATAACAGAGAACGAACTCGTTCAAGCTTGAGGTTTGAGTAATATCCTCGTTATATCGATGTACTGATTCAGTTCTTTGTTTCTAAGGGTTGGAAGAGACCTTTAAGTTGTTTACCACTCACTAGGCTTCTAGTTCATTCTTTTCCTTTATGTTTTTCCTTTGTAAGTAGCAGAAGAGTTCGGGTTGTTGGGAGAATACGAGGTTTGCCATGAGTTAAATTTTTTTTATAGTAGTTTTAAAACAAAAGGGTTGGGCAAATGATTTTTAAACTTATTAAACTATACAAACTTAATTTTTTGTTATAAGAACTTGAAGTTAATCTTATTTTCGACTAAGTTGAATTAAATCTAGTTCAGTAGAGGTGGCCAATGGGTATCATAAAAGAGTGGTATCTATTATCCTCATGCCTCCTTCCGGGCTTGGGAGGTAAGTTCATGTTGAGGTGTGACAATGGTTAAACTGTTTTGAAAGTAACAATATAGATTCAACAAGAGAATTGTTTGCCTGTCTATCATAATCAACAAGCTCTTACTTATCAGAGGATTGAAGAGCAATGCCCATATTTTTCTTTTCAATCCTCCCATATAAGAACATCTGAAAAGTAATCAAGGAATCAAATAGTCCATCGACTCTCAACTTGGTTATATCTTGAGCTTCCTCAATAGTAGTAACTTTCATATCAAATCTCTTAGGTAGAGACCTAAGAACTTTTCAGACAAGTCTTTCTTTTGAGATTTTCTCACTAAGAGCAAAGGATTCATTAGCAATATCCAAAATTCTTACATTAAAATCAACAATGGACTCATAATCATGCATTCTAAGGTACTAAAACTTTGACGTCAACAACTACAGTATTGACATCTTGACTTTTGAGATTCCTTCATTAGCAACGGACAAGATGTCCCATACCTCCTTGACAGAAACACACATGTTGATAAGTCTAATATATTACGATACACATCACTAAATATGACATTCAGGGAACGCAAATTCCCTAGTGAAGCTTCATCTTCTTCTCTAGACCATTGTGACTCTGGCTTCATGACTTCTTTCTTGTCATCAGTTTTGATGGTAGGTTGAGTCCACCTAGCTACCACTGCCTTCCATGTTTTGCTATTGACCGATATGAGAAAGGCAGTCATTTGTACTTTTCAATAAGAGTAGTCAGTTCCATCTATGGCTGGGGGCCGAGTGGTAAGGCCACATTCTTTGATCCCATTCATAATCGAAGCACCTGAGATAAAGGTGACCCACTCTGATACCAATTGAAAAAGCATTAGGATGATTCAACACTCGAAATTCGAAAGTTAAACATAAAGTACTAGCAAGTACTGTAACAACAGTATTGTAAGAACAATAAAAATAAATGAATACAAGAGTTGGTAACCCAGTTCGGTGATAAAACACCTACGTTTGGGGGGACTATGTGCCTATGAAAGATAATCCACTAATAATGATGAGTTAAGCAATTTACAATGTAATACTTATCTGTAAACACTAACTACTGCAGTAGTTCATGTAGAGCTGAGACTTAGGCTCCCCCTAAGCTAGGATAATCTTCAAAGTGTTGCAATGTACCGATGAAGATTTTGCACAACGGAATAAAGTGAGCAATGAGCAAAAACACAATGTAAAACAATTCGGTCGGAGTACTGAAATATCTTGTTCTTAAAAATACAAATCTACATAATGAAACTACTCATCGGAAAGCATACCAAGACACCCCTTTTATAGACAATGCAGAAAAGGAATCATTTCCCAAATAGGAGAAAATAAGTCATGCTGCAATAATGGAAAATATCAAAATACATCAATCTGCCAGATGTTTCCAGATTAGGAAAGTATTTCGTAGGAAAATACTTTGTTTTCAAAACCTGATGTTAAGACTACATTTGAGACAACTGCAGAAACCACCTTGTACCTTAGAAAAAAAATATAAAGTCAATCAACAAACCTCCAATAAAATATTTCATGTCGAGGTTAAAAGTGTAAACTTTGAAACTTAATAATCAAATTGAAAGAAAACTCAAATTCCAAGGATAAAATTGTAATAAAAATTTAAAGAGTAAAAATTTAATATTTTTAAAATTTAGAGACCACATAAAAACTAGATTAAAAAGAAGCAATCAAAAAAGTATTTTATTTTTTATTTTATTATAGAGTTGTTTTCAACATTTATAAATAATAGCAAAATAACATAGTCTATCTGTTGATAGACCACAATAGATAGGATAGACTACTATCTGTGTCTATCATGATACATATAGTCTATCGCTATCTATCGCGGTTATATTTTACTATTATGTATAGTTTTGTCATTTAAAATATTTTTTATTTTTTATTTTTATTTTTTTTATGATTCGTAGTTCACAAGGTATGGATGGGGCCAACCGCAACAGCAACAACATCCACATGTTCTTTACTTGTATTTCAACATACACACGGAGTTTGTTACGTACCGTCAACACCTTAGGTACATCTATTCAGATACCATCCCTACCAGTATCCCTACTCATTATGTTTAGAAACACCAACGCATGTACTTTGGCAACTTTAGGTATTTAAAACATAGTACGTCAAGCTTCATTCAACCTTAGCTTTAATCTAACGCATGCTTCATATTTTATGAAATAAGTTGGATTAAAACATATTAAACTAGCTTATAAAACCACTAGCATGTGTTAGACATGAAAAACATACTTGGAAAACTCATACATTAATAAACATCAAGGGTTGATAAACATTCACAAGAATTAGAAATTTCAAACTATCCTTCTAGCCTAGAAGAATATATGACTGCCTTTATGCTTAGTTGAGAGTGAACTAATAGTTCTAACCCTCAATGTCAACCTTAGTCGGGGAGAACTCTTTTGCTCAATCCCTCGACGTCGTATTAACTACGTGCACGTGGTTGTAACTGAGTACCGTCGTACCTTATGTACCTGACTAGGATACCTTCACATTGTCCTTCAGTATCCTCAGGTACTTTTGCTCAGATACCTTCTCAAACATCCTTCAGTATCGAGCTGCTAAGATACCTACTCATATGTCCTTCGGTATCAATTTGGCCAGATACTTTCTCAAAAGTTCTTCGGTATCAAATTGGCCAGGTACCTTCTAAAGAGTCCTTCAGTACCAAATTAGTTAGATACCTTCTCATATGTCCTTCGGTATCAATTTGGTCGGATACCTTCTCAAAAGTCCTTCGGTATCAAATTGATCAGGTATCTTCTCAAGTGTCCTTCGGTACCTCGTTTTAAGTAAAACTAGTCATAAACATTTAATTGAAAGGATACCTTCTCATTATCCTTCAGTATTCGTCATGTAACTAGTCACAACATTCAGTTGAACACTAAAGATTAGTGCTCAGATCATCATACTAATTCATCCATCATACTAGTTTATCATAAAAATAAAGTTACATAAACATGCTGAAAGCATTTGGAAAAGATAACATATTTAAATCACATCAATTCCATGGAAAACATGCTTTACATAGCATGAGAAACAGTTCCACAGTTACGTTGCTTGGCACTTCATCTATACACTTAGCATGAGAATAACTTTAAAGAAATCATCATTTCTAAATCATTAAAAACATTAATTCATCACATAGCCACTCACAGCTTGTTGGCCTCTTAACGGGTTACATGCTTCTCCTAGCTCTTCTTGGCCTGAAAGGACATATTTCCCAGTTAAACCACTGAGAATTCCTAGTAAAATACCTTAATTAATTCATTTATTAAAGGAATTTTACACAGATGGCTCTACTGGTGAGATCCCCATGAGCCACGCCAACGAGATCCCCTAGAGCAACACCAGCGAGATCACCACGAGCAACACCAGCGAGATCACCATGAGCGAGACCAGGAGATCACCTTGAGCGAGACCAGCAAGATAACTTTGAGCGAGATCACCTTGAGCGAGACCAGCGAGATCACCTTGATCGAGATCTCATTACCAGCAACACCAGTGATACTTAACCCCTAGTAATACAATCGATACTCAGCCACCAGCGATACCCACTCACTAGCGATACCTGCCTAATTTCTAGCGAGATTCCCCTCTAGAGCAAGATCCTCTTCACAAAATTAGCGAGATCTCCTTCATTAGCGAGATCCTCTTCACAAATTCTTGCTATAATCTCCACTGTGAGCTGTTTGCTTGTTCTTCCCAAGCAGCTGTCTGCTTATACACAGGTTCTTTGTTACAACTTTGGAAATTCATAACTTAAAATCAAGACCTATTTTGTAGAAACTTCCTTCTACAAACATGTTTAGAATTGTATTAATTTTTTACCATAAAATTTCAGCCACAAATTTTTTATAGTTTTTCCTAGAGCTCCCAATCTTCACCTAGGCCCTGATTAACCCAAGATTTTTTCCCTCCCGTAATTTCATCACTTTCCATTCTTCTTCTCCTTCCATCTCTCTTTGGTAAGACAACTTTAAAAATTAGATTCTCTTAGCTTTCAAATGGCACCAATTTCACTAAATTTTGTCATGTAGATTGCCAAAACCAAACTTTCAAAGTTCCTTTTCCCTTTTAATCTTCCTGCCGCCTCCCAAATTCAAGGATAATTTGCCACGTCAACTCATATCTAATGACTCAGCCCAAGCCAATAAGTGAGTTTCTTTATTTAATATGTTTTTCATTTTCTTTCTCCTCAATCTCTATAATTTGCATGGATTTTCACTTATATGTTATTTAATATATCATTCCTTTGGCGAAACATACTTGTTTAGGAACTTAGATTTCGGGGTTTACACTTACCTTACACGAGCTTATTTCTTCATGCTTCCACCCTCTATCCTTCCTAAGTCATGGCTTCATTCAACTCATTAAGAGACGTCTCATTAATTTCTCTTACTTAAAATAATTAGGGTTCAAGCTTTACAAATTCTTCCCCCCTAAAAGAAATTTTGACAACATCCTTTGGTTGTAAACTTTACAACCTTCTTCTTTTCCTTTTTACTACGCTTTCACTGTGCTACTCTGATATTAACTTTGTTCATATTAAATAATACTAGTATGTATGAACAACTTGATCATCATAGTTCACTGTATTTGTCACATTCCTCTGGTTACTCTTTCATTTTCCATTGAGTCATAGTATTCGTTTACTACTAGGATGGTCCTTTCCATTTCCCAACAGTACTACTGGAACACTCTTTTCCAATTGTTATACCCTTGAATTACTTGCTAGTTGTGACAACATGTTGTGTCAACTAGACTTCTCGACCTAACCGAGGGCACTCTTTTTAAAATGTCCTTTCTATCTACAGTTGAGGAAAGACATTCTTTGTACATAACATTTCCTAAGCTATGGCTTACCATACCGTATACATAAGGTTTCCTTAACTGTATCAGTCCCTAGCTCAGTTAGAATTCGAACTTCCAGCTATTACCTGGAACATTAGTAAATCCGGACCTTTTTCTTTTTGTCTTCTACTGACCCTTTTATTCCTTACCTTTATACTCAATGTACCCTTGGTACACTTTGAGCTCACTATTGCTCATTTTTCCCTCCTCTTAGGAGTAATCTGACTAGGACTTCCTCTAGATTACACCCCTTCCTCTGAATTCACTGGAATAGACTTCATGTTTGCCACCAACCTTTGAACAATCGTGCTATACATTCTATTTCCAGTGAAAAGTCTATGTTTACTTGTATACCGACTTCCCTTCAGGTACTAGTAGTGATTTGAGTACCCTGTCGGCCTTTGCCTTCCAGGCTTCACTTGTTGACAAAATAAACATCACATAGCACTTTCTTATTTTGCTAAACTATGCCTTAGTCTATTAGTTTAGAGTGGCCGTTCTGCTCACTCCCTAACATTCTTTGTTGCTTTACCACTTAACTGGGAAGGAACTCTTCTGGTTCTCTTCTTACAATCATAACTTGCATTCTTAGTTAAGAGAGAATCTTTACTCAATCCCTCAACATCAATTTATGGAAAGAATGGAGTGTTCTCAACACTATCAATCACAACTTTTCCCTTACTTGCACAATTCTAGTTCAAATCCATCATGCCTTAGGTACTATTGCTCAGATACCTTCTCTTTATCCTTCGGTATCAAGCTATTCAAATTCTAAGGCAAAGCCTCAGTACCTTCTCTATGTACTTATGCACTGAGTTATTGACACTCTAGTCTAAGCTCCAGTACCTTCTTTGTGTACCTCAGTACTGAGCTATTTATACTTACTTGCTTGCATATTCTTATCTCTTAACAACTTAGTTGCCCAAACGCATTCCTTACTAATGCATCCTCATGATCATTGTAAAGCATAGTATATATACAACATTGATGTGAGGTGCGTTGTTTGGTAACTATTTGAGAATAGTTATCATAAATAACTTTCAGTGATCATACATTGCTAAACATTCATAAGCTTTAGCAATTTACTTAAAACATTTAAAGCATTTAGAGTCACTCACTCCCACTGTTGGGACCATATAACTAAGAAATACAACCTGGTCTAACTAGAAATCACATTTGCTGAACATGGTTTACGGCTGCTTTTCTCGCAGCATCTGCAAAACTATCCTCAAATGGTTCCCATGATCTTTCCCACTGCTTGAATACACCAATATGTCATCAAGGTGACACACTGGATCTGTTGTAACTCTTATTTATTAATTTCTATAACTGAACTTTCAACTCCCTAGTTCTTATGGCACCACGCTTAATGGTACCTGATAAGTAAGTGTTATATCTGGAATTAAATCGATAGTAAACTCAACTTCCTGGTCAGATTGTAAATCTGATAACTTTTCAGGGAAAACATCCAGGAACTCTTGTATAATTGGTACATCCTCAGGTTTCATCTTCTCATCCTATGAAACTGTCATATGGTCAAATAGGCTTCACATCTTTTACTTAGTAGCTTCCTAGCCTTCACTACTATTATTAAGCTTTCTGAAGTATTCATTTGCTTCTCACAAATACTGTCTCTTGCTTACCAAATTTCTCGAACATTATCTATCCTTCAATCAATTCATACGGTTGTAACATTGATTCGGAGAATCCATGCTCTAGAGTGACATCAATTCCAGGAAATCTAATGGAATCACTTCATAACCATACTTATCAACCACTACCCCAGAGCCTATAAAACTCTTATATTGTTATAACCCTTCCACACCATAACAACAATCATTTAGGGACATGCCCTCTACAATCTTTCTTACAAGCAGTGTGACATGCTAAGTAACAATAAAGGTATAGTACCATAAGCAACTAGTTCATAAATATACTGATACCTAAAATTAATTTACCATTCACAACATTAGGTGACTCCTCTGCCTTCCTGTAGGACACTTCCTAAAACCTACCCTGACACTGAGGGCATCCCACTTCCTTTTTCATTTTCCTTTTTTACATCTGTAAAGTCATATCGTGTTTTATCTGAACTCCTCGACCTAGCTGGGCATTCCTTCTTGAAATTTCCTGCTTATCCATACTGGTAACATACATTTTTCCCTTTACAACATGTCCCTCGAAGATGCTTACCATAATTCGTACATAAGGGTTTTACCCGTACCAGCTACCAGCTCGGCAAGATGCCAAAACCTTGATCTATCATCCAAACTAATCACAAGTCTTGGCTTCTTCCTTCCTACCTTATACTAACTTATAGCTCCCTGTCCGTTTCAATACCTATTAGGCCATTCTCAACACCATACTACCTTTCCGAATCCGCCAGAACGGATTCAACACTTTCTGCCAACCCCTTGGCAATCTTGTTAAATATTCTTTTCCTGTATGTCGAATCCTCGATTCCCCGACTGAAGTCGTTTCCTGATTTATCGGGTCTTTACCTTTCCATTTACTAACATTTGGATTCCTTCGAATCTCAGAACTTCTAAAGGTAGGGTCAGGGTTCCGTTGTCTGTCTACATGCTCTACTTGCCACTTTTCTTGACATCTTCCTCTTTCTTAGTTAGTACACATGCTAAGGTCTCAAGACTCAGACATGTATATATAAACTTTTTCCCTCTCTTCCCAAAGTCTTTTGCTCTGATACTAACTTGTCACACCCCGCACCAGATTACCCTCCTAACCTTGACGGAATAGTGACTGTAGTAGTTACCAACTCTTTTGATGACACTTACTGCCTATTTTACTTGTTAACTAATACTCAAATCCTGAATACATACATATTAACTCAAAACTTAATACATTTATACTATAGATTTCCGCAACATTGATTACATGGATACTACCACCTAGTGAACCCCATCGAGAATACTAGTCACTAGACAGACACATGTGTACTAGCTAATATAGGTCTTCAATTACGCTTCCCTCAACCTGTTTCTTTGAGTGGCCGAGCAGCAGCGGAAAAGTCTTCTGAGAACTGACCGCTACTTGAAAAGAAAACATTTGAAAACGTAAGCTAGAAGCCCAGTGATTGACTTAATAAAACGTAAATCTCATACGTAAACTGAAAGCTTGAAAACATAATGTTGGAACTTAAAGTATACCAAGCAGACGTGTACTTAAAACCTTTTCAACCAATGTATCTGAAACCTAAATCTTAGTTGAGAATGAACATTCACTGCTCTAATTCCCAACGTCAAGCCATGGCCAGATGAGACCTCTACTTCAACCTGTTCACAATAAACTATGGCTAGAAGAGATCCCTACGTCGATCTCTTTAAATATACCGATGGCATCTCAAGCAACATCCATAAGACATAAATGTTGATAACAACTTTTATACATCAATAATCATCATTACATTCTGGTTGAGAATGAGCATACACCGCTCTAGCTCCCACCTTCTACATACACACGGAGTTTGTTACGTATCCTTAACACCTTAGGTACATCTATTCAGATACCTTCCCTACCAGTATCCCTACTCATTATGTTTAGAAATACCAACGCATGTACTTTGGCAACTTTAGGTATTTAAGACATAGTACGTCAAGCTTCATTCAACCTTAGTTTTAACCCTAACGCATGCTTCATATTTTATGAAATAAGTTGGATTAAAGCATATTAAACTAGCTTATAAAACCACTAGCATGCGTTAGACATGAAAAACATACTTGGAAAACTCATACATTAATAAACATCAAGCATTGATAAACATTCACAAGCATTAGAAATTTCAAACTATCCTTCTAGCCTAGAAGAATATATGACTGCCTTTATCCTTAGTTGAGAGTGAACTAATAGTTCTAACACTCAATGTCAACCTTAGTCGGGGAGAACTCTTTTGCTCAATCCCTCGACGTCGTATTAGCTACGTGCACGTGGTTGTAACTGAGTACCGTCGTACCTTATGTACCTGACTAGGATACCTTCTCATTGTCCTTCAGTATCCTCAGGTACTTTTGCTCAGATACCTTCTCAAACGTCCTTCAGTATCGAGCTGCTAAGATACCTACTCATATGTCCTTCGGTATCAATTTGGCCAGATACTTTCTCAAAAGTCCTTCGGTATCAAATTGGCCAGGTACCTTCTAAAGAGTCCTTCAGTACCAAATTAGTTAGATACCTTCTCATATGTCCTTCGGTATCAATTTGGTCGGATACCTTCTCAAAAGTCCTTCGGTATCAAATTGGCCAGGTACCTTCTCAAGTGTCCTTCGGTACCTCGTTTTAAGTAAAACTAGTCATAAACATTTAATTGAAAGGATACCTTCTCATTGTCCTTCAGTATCCTTCATGTAACTAGTCATAACATTTAGTTGAACACTAAAGATTAGTGCTCAGATCATCATACTAATTCATCCATCATACTAGTTTATCATAAAAATAAAGTTACTTAAACATGCTGAAAGCATTTGGAAAAGATAACATATTTAAATCATATCAATTCCATGGAAAACATGCTTTACATAGCATGAGAAACAGTTCCATAGTTACATTGCTTGGCACTTCATCTATACACTGAGCATGAGAATAACTTTAAAGAAATCATCATTTCTAAATCATTAAAAATATTAATTCATCACATAGTCACTCACAGCTTGTTGGCCTCTTAACGGGTTATATGCTTCTTCTAGCTCTTCTTGGCCTGAAAGGACATATTTCCTGGTTAAACCATTGAGAATTCCTAGTAAAATACCTTAATTAATTCATTTATTAAAGGAATTGTACACAAACGGCTCTACTGGTGAGATCCCCATGAGCCACACCAGCGAGATCCTCTAGAGCAACACCAGCGAGATCACCATAAGCGACACTAGCGAGATCACCATGAGCGACACCAGGAGATCACCTTGAGTGAGACCAGCGAGATAACTTTGAGCGAGATCACCTTGAGCGAGACCGCGAGATCACCTTGAGCGAGATCTCATTACGAGCGACACCAGTGATACTCAGCCCCCCAGCGATACTAGCGATACTCAGCCACCAACGACACCAACGATACCCACTCACCAGCGACACCAGCGATACCTGCCCAATTTATAGCGAGATTCCCCTTTAGAGCGAGATCCTCTTCACAAAATTAGCGAGATCCTTTTCACAAATTCTCGCTATAATCTCCACTATGAGTTGTTTGCTTGTTCTTCCCAAGCAGCTGTCTGCTTATGCACAGGTTCTCTGTTACAAATTTAAAAATTCATAACTCAAAATCCAGACCTCTTTTGAAGCAACTTCCTTCTACAAACATGTTTAGAATTGAGTTAACTTTCTTATCTTAAAATTTCAGCCACAAATTCTTTATAGTTTTGCCTAGAACTCCCAAGGGCCCTGATTAACCCAAGATTTTGTCCCTCTCGTAATTTCATCACTTTCCATTCTTCTTCTCCTGCCATCTATCTTCAACAAGACAACTTTGAAAATTAGATTCTCTCAACTTTCAAATGGCACTAATTTCACTAAATTTATTCATGTAGATTGCCAAAACCAAACCTTCGAAGTTCCTTTTCCCTTTTAATCTTACTGCCGCCTCCCAAATTCAAGGAAAATTCGCCACGTCAACTCATATCTAATGACTCAACCCAATCCAATAAGTGAGTTTCTTTGTTTAATACGTTTTTCTTTTCCTTTCTCCTCAATCTCTATAATTTGCATGGATTTTCACTTATATGATATTTAATATATCATTCCTTTGGTGAAACATACTTGTTTAGGAACTTAGATTTCAAGGTTTACACTTAGCTTACGCGAGCTTATTTCTTCATGCTTCCACCCTCTATTCTTCCTAAGTCATGGCTTCATTCAACTTATTAAGAGACGTCTCATTACTTTCTCTTACTTAAAATAATTAGGGTACGAGCTTTACAATAATGAATTCAAAGAAGCACCATATTGAAGGAGCATATTGAGGATTCATCTTATATGACACTGATTGGCCAAAGACAGCAGTATTCAGGCTATATTTAGTAGGGAAGAAGCAGCTTTTGTGGGAAATATCTTTTGTATAATTTAGTGATTCAATACAGAAACCTAGGTATAGGTTTTTACATACAGTTTACAAATGAATAGCCAAATTGGGCTGAATAATACAAGAGGAAATAATGCACAGTCCAAAGTATAAGGAATGACTTTACAGCTACAGTGAGTAACGTTGGGCTGCTTGCAGGTGGGCTGCAGATTGTAGATCATTGGGCTGAGAAGTTGGGCCTTGGTTCTCCTTCACATCCCCTCTCAAACGAGCTTGTAATTCTGTTACCCCGAGTTTGGATCGAAGGAAGGAGAATTGAGAGTGGGAAAGTGGCTTCGTCAGGTAGTCTGCTACTTGGTCTATTGGAGGTATGTACCAGACATCTAGAGCACCTTCAACTACATTATCCCAGACAAAATGAACATCGATCTCAATATGTTTAGTCTTGGCATGGAAGACTGGGTTGGTGGCGAGGGCACTGGCACTGATGTTGTCACACCATATCGTTGGTTAGAAGGTTGTAGGAAAGCCAAGTTGAAGCAGAAGTTGTTTGAGCCACACAATTTCAGCAGAAGCGTGCGCAAATGCCCGATATTCGGATTCGGTGCTGGACCTTACCACGACGGTTTGCTTCTTAGAGGACCAAGAGACAGCGGTGTTACCCAAGTATACACAGTAGTCAGTTATTAATCTACGATCGTCAACATTGGATGCCCAATCCGCATTAGAAAAGGCTATGATGTTGAGGTTTTCTGCTGGTGAAATCAGTAGGCCGTGGTGTTTGGTACCACTTAGGTACTGAAGGACTCTTTTTACCCCTTGCCAATGGACATCGGTTGGTTGCTTCAGGAATTGACTGAGATGGTTGACAATGTAAGCATGTTCGATCGGGTAGAGGTGAGATATTGGAGTGCTCCAATGGTGCTGCGGTAAACAAAGGGGTTAGGTAACAGGGTGCCATCAGATATAGAGAAATGTTTACCTACAGCAGATAGAGTAGGGGCTGGTTGAAGGTGTTGCAGGTCCAACCGTGAGAGCAGATCATCAATGTATTTGCTTTGAGTTAAAAGAAGACCGGATCTAACATGAGAGGCTTGACTTCCAAGAAAATAGATAACTGGACCAAGGTCTTTAAGGGCAAAGGTTTTGTCCAGCCGGGCAATGACATTGTAGATAAGTTGAGGATTGTTACCTGTAATGATCACATCGTCCACATAAATCAGCATGAGAATAATGGTTGAACCTTTCTTGTAGATGAACAGATAAGTGTCAGCATGGCTACTAATGAAGCCCCACGAGTGTAGAGTGTCCTTGAGTGTCGTATTCTAAGCTCAAGGAGCTTGCTTCAGCCCATAGATAGCTTTGCGCAGCCTGTATACATGATTGGACAGAAGTTGATTAACATACCCTAGTGGTTGAGACATATAAACGTCTTCTTCCAAATGGTCATTGAGGAAAGCGTTGTTGAAGTCTAGTTGCCGCATGTGCCAGTCATAAGAGACAGCAAGTGTGAAGATGGTTCTGATGGTGGTGGCTTTGATCACGGGGCTGAAAGTTTCAAAAAAGTCTACGCCAGGACTTTGATGGAACCCCTTCGCAACAAGTCGAGCTTTGTGACTTTGGATAGAGCCATTGGAGTTTCTTTTGATTTTGAATACCCACCGACAGCCAACAACAGTCTTGTGAGGAGGGGCTAGCACTAGGTCCCATGTACGATTTTTGGATAGAGCTTGAATCTCCAAGTCGATGGCATTTTTCCAAGCTGGAGTGGCAGTGCATCATTTATTTTGGTACATTCAGTGAGGGTGCAGTCATGAGCTGTGGTCTTTGTCATCCATATTTTCGGCTTGAAGATCCTAGCATTGGCACGAGTAATCATTGGGTGGCCCGGAGGTGCAGGCGGTATATAGGAACTTTGGCCTTCAGAAGAGGGTGTATTTGAGTAAGTAGAGGACGGGGATGGTGAGGGGCTGGACAGTGGCAGCAGATTTGGCGGTGGAGCCAGTGGTGATTCATCTGATTGAGCTGGAGATGGGGTTACTGATTTGGATGAGGACGGGGTGGATGGAGAAGAAGAAAGTGGGCTTGGTAGAGGTTTGGATGAAGTTGGACAAGGACTGTGTGATAAAGCTGGAGAATTTGTTGGATGGTTTTTAGTACTAAGTTATGGAGATGGACAGTAGGATGGTTGATCATGCCAAGGTGGTGGAGGATAAATAAGTGACGTTTTGGCAGTGGGTTGGGGCTGCACTGATGCTGCTGCAAAACCTGAAACAAAAGGAAAAAATGTTTCATCAAACTCAACATGACTTGATATAATAGTTTTTCCCGATTGAGTTAGATACCGATTGAGTTGATTGCTACCATTGAAGGGATTTGAAGAGGCATTTGCCATCAGCTCTGATACCAAGACAACAGTATTTAGGCTATATTTAGCAGGGGAGAAGCAGCTTTTGTGGGAAATATCTTTTGTATATTTTAGTGATTCAATACAGAAACCTAGGTATAGGTTTTTATATACAGTTTACAAATGAATAGCCAAATTGGGCTGAATAATACAAGAGGAAATAATGCACAGTCCAAAGTATAAGGAATGACTTTACAGCTGCAGTGAGCCACGTTGGGCTACTTGTAGGTGGGCTACAGATTGTAGATCATTGGGTTGAGAAGTTGGGCCTTGGTTCTCCTTCACAAAAAGTTTATGTTGAAGGGCAAAAGAAAGTTTAATAGTATATTATTAGTTTGAACACAGGACTTTCGAAACCACCTGTTCGGATACCAACTTAAATCACTATTAATCTAAAGGGTTAAACGAATAGATGAAGGTAAAATGTAATATTACATTATCTAACAATACACAAGTTATTCTTGTCACAACCCATTAGTTTCGATATAGAATTTGGTCACGTTAATCTAATAATTAGATCTCACAAATATAATAATAGAAGTAATATAATAATGATAATGAAGCTTGCAAGATTTGCTTGCAAAGCTTGGCATCATCTCCATGTATAAATAGGGTATGTAGGGCCAGAAAAAGAGTAGTCTCATCTCCAAAACAAAAACTAGGGGATGGCTTCCAAGCAAAGCCATAGCTTTCTTAGGTTTGTGTTTTTTGTTGGTTTAGTTGTAATTGCAAAGGCAAATGAACCCTCTAAACACCCAATTGATGTTGTGAGAAGAAGCAGCTTTCCCAAAGGTTTTGTTTTTGGCTCATCATCAGCTGCATATCAGGTGAGAAAAAAACTTCGTATTATTTCATTTTTTTAAACAAAACTCTGAAATTATTTTTTTTTTCAAATTCTGTTTTTAATTATTTTGTTTCTCATTTAAAAAATTAAAAACAAATTTCTTATTTTTGGGTAAAAATAAAGCTAAAATATCATTTTGTTTCTTGTACTTTGAAGTTTTTTCAATTTTAATCTCTCTACTTTCAAGAAATTTTAAATTTAGTTTGTATTGTTGATTTTTTTTTTCCAAAAACTTTTTGTTAATTACTAGCGTTTTGAATCTAAAATTTACAAACATATTCATATATTATATTTCTTTAAATGAAAACTATTTTTTATTATTTAGTCAATTTTGATAAAAAAAAAAAAAAAGTCAATTATAAGGGACTAAATTTAAGATTTATCACAAATACCAGAACTAAAATTGAATATTTGAAAGTATAGAGACTAAAATTGAACCAGTCTCAAAGTACATGGATCAAAATGTTATTTTATCGTATTAGAACAATGAAGTCCAAACAAGCATTTCGTCAAGAAAAGGGAAGAAAAATACAACTATCTAAAAATGGTGAACCAAAAGAATAACCATCCTACTGGGTACGTTGAAGGATCTCACATTGAAAAAAATAGAGTTCCCACAATTTATATAAGATACATAGATTATTCATTTTATTGCCCGTTAATTTTGAGATGAATTGATATTTATTTATTTCTTTATTATAATTGAAACCATGTTATCTAATACTTATAAAATGTTTAATGTATAATATAATTTTCATGACAAGAAAACCCCATGATTTGCTATGTGTAAAAAGCATGATAAGTCGTTCCATAATTAGTTACAAATTTTTGTTAAATAATAACCTCAAATAGTACCTTTGGTTACAAATATTTATTATAGTATATATGTAGATATATATACATATATATTTGACATATTTTATACATTGTTCAAAATAAAACAAGTTTATATTATTCAGTTCCATTTGGTATGATTAGGAATCTAATTGTTTTCTTGGTTCAAAATAAAAGTGGAGATATAAAATCTTAAACATTTTAGATAAAGATATATGTTGTAACTAATTAACTATACGTTAAGATTGATATTATAATTTTTTTTTAAAGGAACAGTTGCAATATAACAATCAGACCCAAAGTATTAGCATATATGACATAATGTAAAAAAATTTATAAGTATGACAAAATTTAGATAGTCTATAAGCGATAAACCATATTGTTAGTAGGAGTCTATTAGTGATAGACTATATCGTTGGTAAAAGTCTATCAATGATAGAAGTTTATCGCTGATGGACTTGACTATGTTTGTATCTTTTAAAAAATGACGTTATACCCTTGATTTTTATCTTTAAAAATACTACGAATTGCAATTACCCTTTTTTAAATATATTTTTTTAACATATGAAGACTAAATGAGGGGAAGAAAACATTCTATGAAATAAAGATTAAGAATCGAAATGTGTTTTTAATGATAAAATAATGATTTGAAATTTCATTTTTGTTCGTTTTCATGAGTTTTTTTTTATTTACCTTTTTACTTTACTTATTTTTCTTTTTCTTTTTCTTTATTTCATTTTAAATTCTAAATCTTATTCATAATTAAATCAGTTTGAAGGTGCTGCTTTTGAAGATGGTAAAGGACCAAGTATTTGGGATAACTTCACTCACCAACACCCAGGTCTCTTTCATCTTAGCATATTTCTCATAGTTCACTCTATTTTTCAAAGGAGGATTTTCAAAAATAAAAAAATAAGAAAAATTATTTACACAAAATAGTAAAATTGTATTCTTATTTGATAGAGATTGATACAAGTCTATCCGTGTCTATTACTGTCTATCAGATAAAAACCTATAGAAGTCTATCACTGATAAACGCTAATAGAAGTTTACCAATGTCTATTAGTTTTTTTTTCCTATTTCTATAAATAGTTTGACATTATTTCTATTTGCGAAAATTTTTCTTCAAATCAATTGTACGATATGAGGTGATTTTTTATACCATGTTTGAGCATAAAATATATGAGGAAGATATTTTAAATTATAAGAAATATCGAAACATGTACTATTTATATTTGTTAAGTACTAACTATTATGCTTAACAAGTTAAAATGAATTCAGATTATTTTAGCTAATATCATTAATTTAGTGTGATTATCTTCTTAGAAAAAAAAACTTAGAATTTCATTAAAAAAAATTAGTATTTACTTTCATAACGTATGTCCAATATCTACTTTCATAACGTATGTCCAAACAATGAAGTGAAGTTTCTTTTCAAAAAAAAAAAAAAAATAATCAAGTTAGTTTTATTTAATAATAAAAATATATTTATGCCAATTGTCAATTTATGATAATCGGGGTGTTTGAACAATGAATGAAATTGTAAATTTAATGAGTTATGAAATTCGGGGAATTGTGAATTTTCAGAGCCTTCAATATAAGGAGTTGGTTGGACATAAAATTGATGTCTTTTTCATCGTGGTTCCCACCAACTTTTTGAGACAGACAAGGAGTGAAGTTCGGAACTATACTTCATCAAACATTCTTACTCTTCTAATCTTTTGGATCAAACCTCAGTGAGGGAATGTCATAGTCCTAATATATGTTATTTCTAGTTTTACATCAAGTCATCTCCATTATTTTATTTTCAAGAAAAATCATATTTATTTTTTAAAATATTGATGTCAACAAAAATGTAAAGGTTTCAATTTTACAAAATTGTCATTTTTACTATTCCTTTAAAAATGCTTATTATTTTTATTTTTTTTTTAAAAAAAGAAATAATTAAGGGAACACGTTTTAAAAAAAAAAAACTTATGAAATTATTTCTTTAAAATTGCAGAGAAAATTTATGATCATAGTAATGGAGATGTTGCCCTTGATCAATACCATCGCTATAAGGTAAACAGAGAAAAAATATGTTTAGGTTATATTATTTATTCTCGTAGTCATTTTTTTATAGTATATGTTTAAAAATTTATATGAACATTTCATCATAATGCTGGAAGATGTTGCCCTTATGAAGAAAATTGGTTTTGATGCTTACCGATTCTCAATCTCTTGGTCTAGAGTTTTGCCAAATAAGAGATATAAACTATCAATTTCTTTTTAAAAAATTGGGCTTAGTTCGTAAAAACGTTCGTATAAATAGATAACAAAACAAGATAATTCATCGATAAAATAGATATTTATAAATTTGTATGAAAAACGAAATAGTTATCAAACGGGTCTTATCTACTTACTATTTTTTTTTTAATATTTTCTTGTAGAGGGAAAACTTAGTGGCAGTGTGAACAAAAAAGAAATTGAATACTACGACAACCTCATCAATGAATTACTTGCAAAGGGTGGGTATTGTTATAATATTTGCAAATGCATGGCGATCTTTAAATCGTATGGATATAATTAATTTGATTTATATACTTTTTTTTAGTACAATTGGAATAGAAGAAATCAAATCGGAAACTTTGTAGTAACCAACACATTCGAATGTAAATTGAAGTAGGTTGGATTTCGATTAATATAATCACAACTTTGGATTTTAATTTGTAGGCATCCAACCCTATGTGACACTTTTTCATTGGGATACTCCCCAAGTTTTAGAAGATGAATATGGAGGGTTTTTGGGAAATCAAATTGTGTAAGTATGAAAATTTCATAATTTCTCTCATTCAATATTAAAATATCACATAGCATTTTAAGGGCAAAGAAATTGTTAATAAAATAAATACTTACAATAAAGTTTACTTTTGAACTTGGGGTTTAAGTGAAAGCTAACTATCAACTATGGTAAGATTGTAAGTTTTCTTTTTAAATTCTTATCTATATTTTCTATTTTTAATTCATTTAGAAGTCAATTTTTTTCCCAACCTTCAACTTTGAGGATGTTTACTAATTAACTGTTAAGCATTCTTATATTGGAATCAAATAAATCTTCATTGGTTGTTAATTAAAGAAGCTGATTAAGAAGTCGCATATTTTTTTAAATTTATTTTTTCACAATTTTAATCAAATTATTAATAAAAAATTTAGGCCCGTGTGTTAACTATTTGATGTTTTGATTTTAGTTTTTGAAAATTAAGTATATAAACATTGCTTTCACCTCTAAATTTCTTTATTTGTTGCCTAACTTTTGTCAATGTTTTAAAAAACCAAGCAAAATTTTGAAAACTAAAAAAAGTAGGTCCCGCTTTGTAACTATTTGATTTTTTGTTTTTGGATTTAAAAAATGAAGCCTATTTTCTCCTAATTTTTTTACAATGATTTGCATCTTTCTTAGGTACAATTGTTGAATTCTTAGCCAAATTTCAAAAACAAAAACAAATTTTAAAAAGCTATTTTTTTAGTTTTCAAAATTTGGTCTGGTCTTATAAACCATTGGTAAAAAATAGATAATAAAGAAAGAAATTTGGAGATAGAGAAGTAGTGTCTTTAAAAACAAGAACAAAAAATCAAATGGTTACCAAATGAGGTTATGGTTTTTAAAGTTTTGTCTTTGAAATTTTGCTAAGATTCCGATTCTTGTATTTAAAAACAATGTAAACCATTGAAAGAATGTGAGAGATATACTTTTCAAGAACTAAAAACTAAAAACTAAATGTAAAATAGTTACCAAACGGATCTTAAGTTTACATTTATAAATTACAATTGATTTTGGTATAAGTTTTCACTTTTTTCCCCCTTGAAACATAAGCTATACTAAAATTTTGTAAAATGAGCTATTGAATTTTAAAAGACGAAACATTTGGATGAAAATTCAACATAATAATGTTAAAAATCAATTTTATAGGAATGACTTTCGAGACTTTGCCAAACTTTGCTTCAAAGAGTTCGGAGATAGAGTGAAGCATTGGATCACCTTAAATGAGCCATGGAGCTTTTGCATGGGAGGCTATGCCCAAGGAGCTAATGCCCCGGGTAGATGTTCTTCTTGGCAACCATTTAATTGTCTTGGTAGAAATTTTAGTATTGAACCGTACATTGTTGGTCATAATCAAATTCTTGCTCATGCTGCTGCCATCGAAGTGTACAAAACCAAATATCAGGTTTCTTAAATACATACATGAACCGTTATTTGCTACTTCAGTTTCAATTCCCAACTTAGAATTAGAACTACAAACTTCAATGATTGAATTTAATTTGTAGGCTCATAAAAGAGGTGTGATTGGTATTACATTAGTGTCAATTTGGTATACTCCATATTCAAATAGTGAGGCAGATAAAAAGGCCGCAATTCGAGCTCTTGATTTTGCTCTTGAACATATATATAATTATAAATGAATTTTCTAGGTTACAAGACCGCAATTCGAGCTCTTGATTTTGCTCTTGAACATATATATAATTATAAATGAATTTTCTAGGTTACAAAGACTTTGTTTGATAATTATTTCATTTGTCGACTTTTAGTTTTGAAACTCGATCTATAAATATTATGTTTTTGTTAATGATCCCATATTGGTGAAATGGAGAAAAAAACTTCACAATGGTTATTAACTACTCGATGCAAAATGAAAAAAGATATAATTCGATTCTAGAATTATTAACCCAAAAGAGATTGACACCATTTTAAGGAGACGTGTTGATGTTCCTACATTAGAAAATAGAAAGACCTCGCAGTAAAGTTTATTCGATGAATTACTTCTCTCATTAAAAATTAGTTTTGAGATAGAATCTCATGTTTATCTAATAATTTTCACTTCTTGATTTCTTTGTTTTATCATCTAATTTTTAGAAGTGTTTTAAAAAATCAATCTTAGGTCTCATATAATAACCATTTGATTTTCACCTTTCTTAAACATCATGAATTCATAACCAAATTCTAAAAAAAAAAAAAAAAGAAATTCAAACACTAATTTTTTTCCTCAAAACTTACCTTGGTTTTTAAAAGCACTAGAAAAATAGTTATACAACAAAAACAAAGTAATCAACAATTAGGAATAATGTTTATAAGGGTCAAATTTTTAATAAGTATTTGACTCTATAATTTATATCACTAGAAGAAAATAATCATTTCCTGATGCTTGAAATTATTAGAAAATGGTGGAAAACGTGTCCGATGATCATCTCCCAATGATTATTTAGTTATTGGGAGTTTTGTCGGGATATACCTATCAGGAGACCATCACCCGACGTTCATATACATTCTGTCGAGAGTTATCTACTTCCGACAGATGTATATTTGCCATCGGGAGTTCCTTGATCTCTCGACGATTCTTCTATCATCGGGAGTTTGATTCGGAAACTCAATTTCTTGAAATCAAACTCTCGATGATTTACCAATCATCAGGAGATAGTGGAACTCCCAACGCCGTCGTCAGGAAATCAAACTCTTACCCCTTTTCCATTTTACCTATAGCTCCTGACGATTATTATACGATGTCTGGAGATCTTATATCTTCCGACAATCGCACTCCCAACAATATTTTTAGTATCTGAAGATCATGTTTTCTTGTAGTGTTCGTCAAATATTATAATAAACTAAACTTAGTATATACTCATGGCAGGTTCTTGCATCCTCTAACCTATGGAGATTATCCACCTATTATGAGGGAACTTGTGAAGGAGAGATTGACCAAATTTAAAAGGGAAGAAGTTGCCCTAATTAAAGGGTCCTTTGATTTCCTTGGATTAAATTACTACACTGCTAATTCTGCAAAAGATAATCCCAAAGCACCTGGTCCACAACCAAGTTACTTGACAGATTATCGTGCTGATCTTACAAGTATGTATAAATTACTCTAAAACTGATCATAACTAGTCAATTATTAGAATAACTTGTCATAAAATTAGGTTTCCTTTTGCCTTCATATTACAAGGTTTGCAAGTATTTAGTTTTCCAGATTTGAAAACGTTTTTTCCGTCCTTATTTGGATTTGAAAACGTTTTTGTTTATTTAATTTGGATTTTGAAAACATTTTCTTTTATTTAGTGTAGATTAGAAAATTTGGTTCATTAAGACGTGATGTGAGTTCTTTAGATGCACTTTGTTTTTATATTGCTTTTCTCTCTATTTTTCATTCTCGTAGCATTAGCAAAGTTTTCATTTGATTCTAACACATCTCTTTAAGAGTAATAGATTAAAAATGATTTAACAACAAAATCGTGTCATAATTTGCGTTCAAAGTAGTGGTCATTCCACGAGCAACAATTTATTTGTTCAATAACTTTTTTAGTACGTTTGGGATAGGAGGATTTGAACCATGGACCTCGTGATTTTTAGGATACTCGAATGTCAATTGAGCTATGTTTGATTTGACAAATTCCTTTCCATCGTCTATAATAGTTTTAATTGTCTATTTGTTCTCAAGTCCAATCTGATTGATACAATGGCTAGCAATTGCAATTTTAGATTCTAAAGCATTTTGATTAGACATTTTGTAATGCTTGTTTGTGTCTTTCAGCTGATTGCAATGGAGTCTCAATTGGTCCGAGGGTAATTTGCATGCAAACGTTTTTTATTGATTGATTCGTACATTTGTGCTATCATTTATTATTATCTTATTTCAAATGTCGAATCTAGCTAACGATTAATTTTGATTACGTTACATATAGTTTAATGTAACTTCTTGGCTAGCGGTTTATCCTCAAGGCTTTAGAGATCTATTGATCTACACAACGACCAACTACAACGATCCAATTATCTATATCACAGAGAATGGTTTGTAATGAAACAAATACAAAGAAAAATATGTTTGATAAATTGCACATAATCACATTGTTTTTTTTTTTTTTTTTTCCGAATTAACTAAAATCATATGTTGTAGGATACCTTGATATTGAAGGTCCCCCACTTAAGGAAATGATCATGGATAGGCATAGAGTGAGATACCATCACTATCATTTGATGGCTCTTAAAGAAGCAATAAAGTAAGTATCAAGACAAGGATTGACGTTATGTCTCTCTTTTTTATATGCTATATAATTGAAAGAAACTTTTGTATTTCAATCACATTAACTATTTTAAAATAGAAAAATTATTTTAAAAGATAAAATTGTTGAAAATATTTACAAATAATAACAAAATATTATAATTTGTCTATGATAGACTGTGATAAACTACTATCTGTATCTATTAAAGATAGAGATAGACACATAGTAGTCTATCAGTGAAATTTTGCTATATTTGTAAATATTTTGGTTCATTTTTATATATTTGAAAACAACTCTTTAAAAGACTTGGTGGATAATGACAAATTCTTCTATCTTTCTGTCTCTCTCTCTCTCTTAAATAAGTTTTATTTGAATATATCTTTTACTGTATATATAGTTGGAATGAGCTGTAAAAAGATGAATACAACTAAAGATACATCAATGTGTTGCTCTTGATTATAGTAACGATTTATTGGTTGAGAATCATACATGAAAAAAAAGTCAAGAGACATCATAATCTTTTTAAGATATACGTGCTACTCCCGATCTCATAAGCAATTGATGTTGAGATGAAATTGCATGTGCTCTTATATGGTCTTAGAGTTCATGAAGCTAAATAAATATTGGGTAAAACAAAGGTTCTGATATAAGAAAGGTGAATGTAAAGAGACATCATTTTTAGAGAACATATCGAGGATTTTACGTTGAAAAAATTACATTCCCAACCTACATTTATCGTAACTAATTTGGTTTTAGATAGATGGTAAGCACATGTGTTATCTAATAATATTAAATATATTTCTTATGGACTTAAAAATTTTCTCTTTTATGACAGTTTTTGGAACTCGTTGTAGGGCTGGCGTAAGGGTGAAAGGATACTTTGCATGGTCATTGATGGATAACTTTGAATGGGCAAGCGGATACGTGGTTCGTTTCGGCCTCACTTATATTGACTATAAAAACAATTTGAAGAGAATTCCGAAGCTTTCTGCCAAATGGTTCGAAAATTTCCTCAAAACTTGAAAATGATCCATCACATTGAATTATTGTCCCTCTTATCTGTTGCATTTGGATGTGCTTTAGTTTTATTAATAATTAAGGAGGGTTTATTTTCTCATTTTGGGATGAAATTCCATGTTTATCTATAACAGCTATTTAAAGCAACTAAAATATGTCCTAAAGAGGGGATTGTTTTCTTATGTATAATTTTGAGATCTATTTTGTGATGAATAATCATTATAGTTCTGGCTAGTTCTCTCATGGGTTGCTCTACTAGTTATTCCTTGTATGAATAATTATTAATTAATATCTATTGGAATGTCTTGAATCTATTACTTGACGCTTTGAACAACAAAGTATGGGGGTTTTGCTGACCGTTATTTACGTATTTGTCTATATACGTTGTTTATGTTTTTTATCCTAGGATTTAGAGAAGTGAGATATATAAACCCTCTAACCATAGAAGCTCCAATAGTATGTAATCTGAATTATCCTCTCTAATAAAACAAATTTCCTCACTACTACAGAAATTTGATTATTTGACGTTTTTCCAGTGTCAAGTAAAGGGTATACTTGACAATTATAAAAACGTCAACTATTCGAGTGTTAAGTATAGTGTGATAACTTGACTATGAAAAAATGTCAAGTAATATGTTTCTTGATACAATTTCCGTGTCAAGTAAGATAATACACTTGACATTAGTGGTATGTCAAGTTTATTCGAGTGTTAAGTATAATGTGATACTCTTTGACATTTTTTATGTGTCAAGTATATGTCTTTTTGTTTTCAAATTAAATGCCCAATCAATATTCTCATTTTCTACCTTGTATTCCAATAATATAATTACATCAAATAAATAAACATTATACATTTAAGATCTATCAACTCAATATATTCACTAAAAATCCATATGTTCAGCTATGAACGCTCCTCACATAAATTACAACAATATTTCTCTTTCACATGTACATGTACAAAATAAAATCTCAACTATTTCTTTTGTATACAAAACTCAACTTTCAACAAACACAAAAGTGATAAATTGTTTAATAAATAACCTCTCAACAAAGTACATTATTTAATCTATTGAGCTTTGAAGACTAAAGATCGAGAACTAAGGGTCAGGCAAGCCATGTTTATGAAAGTCAACCTGCAAAATAGAATAAAGGGCGATAATATGAAATTTCAAAATATATAAATAAGTGTTAAAATACAACAACGTAATCGAACCTACAAAAAGTTCAATAATAATGGTTACAAAACGCAAATTCCAGCAACTATGTAATAATTCCATAAGAGTTTCAAGGCCTTAATACCTATCAAAACATCCAAACATCGTTAACTTTGTTGGATAGTGGCTCCAATCCCTTGAAATCTTTAAATTGAACATCAAAATTGAAAATAACTCAATTATTAGACCAATACTTCAATGAGTAACAAAGAACTATTAATACTAACCTTCAAACTTACCAAAACCTTGCCAAGATCGGTCTCAAACCTATTGGACAACAACTCAACTCCTTCCAACACTTCAATCTAACACCAAAAAAGTGACAGGTATTACTAAGTTAATGTCAAAACTTATTGAATGTTCACATTTCAAATAAAACCACCAACACCAACCAAAATATTGTGGGCAACAATGGAACAAACCCAATATCAAACAGCAAACAAGATATACTCATATACTTATCGAAAATCTTACCGAAAGAAATATCAACCTGTTGGACAGCACATTAATGTTCTCCGAATCTTGAATCTAAAGCCAAATCACAAAGAGCAACAATCAATTTAGGTAAAAAAAAAACTTATGGGTATTCAAAAATTTCCAAGAAACCCACTAAAGTAATCAAAACTCACCAAAATAACCAAAACCTTATCCAAACATACAAGATTTCAGTGAGATGGAGTATAGATCTGACGAGATAGAGTGAAGCCCACACTTGAACAGATCTGTTACAAAGCTAGACCTCAACGAAGATGTGGACGACCTCAACGACAACAAGCGAATTTGGCTGGACCAATTTGACTCATGCAACGGAAGCAGTTGGGGGCGTTCGGCTACAGATCTGGTTAGAATTGAAGCGACAGAAGCGACAGAAGTGACGGAAGCGTTCGACTACAAATCTGGGCGCAGCTGAAGTGACAGAAGCGGTTGGGGGCATTCGACTACAAATCTGGACGGGGCTGAAGACTCACGAACGATGTGCACAGCTGGCCAACTGGCATGGCTGAGCAGATGGCGAAGGAACTAAGCAGAGACGAGGAAGAGGGTTGCCGTGGCTAAGCAAACAACAGAATGAAAAACTCAATAACAACAGCACGAACGAAGGTGAGGGGAGAATGAAAGCTGACGATGTCTAGGGCGCACGGAAGAAGAAAAAAAATTAGGGGGAAGGGGAAGGTCGTGAATAAGAATGTGAAGGAGGAGAGAAAGTTTTAGGTCGTGAATGAGAATGTGAAGGAGGAGAGAAAGTTTTAATTTGAGAGAGGGAAATGAAAATAGGAGAGGGAAATGTTATTTTATTTGAAAATTTTGGTAGGAGGGAAACCAAATTTGAGAGGGAAATGAAAATTAAAGTCTCTACACAATCGCTGAGTAAAAAATAAAGTTTCTACACGATCGCTGAGTAACACTAAACGATCGTTGAGCTCGGCTACATGATCGCTTAACTCTGCTACACGATCGCTGAGTAACAAAATATTATATGATTGCCTACCTAATGATATACGATCGCCTACTAAATGCTATACGATTGCTGAGCTCAGCTACATAATCGTTTAGCTCTGCTACACAATCGCTGAGTAAAAAATGTTATACGATCGCCTACCCAATGCTATACGATCGCCTACCAAATGCTACACAATCACTGAGCTCGGTTACACGATTGCTTAGCTCGGCTACACGATCGCTGAGTAACAAAATGTTATATGATCGCCTACCAAATGCTATACGATCGCCTACTAAATTAGAGGCCTATCAAATATCCAAAATATTTCATCAATCTCCGCTTTCTTAACCCTTTTACTTAACACGAAAAAAATGTCAAGTAAGAGCTTTTTATACTTGACACGTGAAACGTATCAAGTAAGACCTTACATTACTTGATACGAAAATCATGTCAAGTAAAGGTTCGCGTGAAAATATCTAAAATATTCCGTCAATCTCCGCTTTTTTAACCCTTTTACTTGACACGAAAAAAAATTGAAGTAAGAACTTCTTATACTTGACACATTAGACCTTATATTACTTGACACGAAAATCATGTCAAGTAAAGGTTCGAGTGAAAATATCTAAAATATTCTGTCAATCTCCGCTTTTTTAACCCTTTTACTTGACTTTTTTTGTCCAAAATCATATTACTTGACGTTTTTTCCACAGAAATGTCAAGTAATTAAAAACTACAAGTGTCAAGTAATGTAGATTTTGTAGTAGTGCCTTCTGTCCCATGGACGTTGCTAGCACACTGTTAGGGAACCATGTAAATATATGTAGATTCTGTATTACTTTACGCTTTCTATTCATCTTTATTTGTCGATTCTATAATAAATTGGTATAAGACCCTAATCACTAGTGTTTGCAACTCCACATTTGTTCGGAAAACAAAGATGTCTATTGTAAATGTGAAAAACGACGAATTCACTAGGAGAAATAGTTTCGGTCTATGGCACATCAAGATGTGATCCCTATTGAAGAAAAATGGATTGTGGGTGTCGTTGACTGATAAGTGGAAGAAGGTAGTAGCGGATGACGAAGAATAGAAGACTGTAGAGAAGAAGCCCCATTAGTCTATGATTCTATGTTTGGCTGATGATGTCATCATCGAGGTTGCAAATCAAGAAATTGGAAAGTCTCTACATCATGAAGTCTTTAACCAAGAAATTGATGATGAAGTAACGTTTTACCGTCTATGCATGTAGGAAGATACATCTCTTAGAGATCATCTAAATCAGTTAAATAAAAATTTGTTTAGATTTGCATAACGTACAGGTTAAGGTAGATGATGAGGATGTTGCCTTAATTATGTTAACGTCTTTGCATTTGTCATATGAGAGTTTCTTTGATTCTTATATTTGGTGAGGAAGATTCTCTAACTTTAGAAGAAGTGAAATTCACATTGCTTACTAGAGATGTCCGTTAGAGAGTAGTTAGTTTAAGTCTAGAAAATCAAGCATCTGGGTCAGTTGCAATAGGGAGCAAAAGACATGAAAATTCTAGTAGAAAAAAGTCGAACCAGAACCATAAGTTTTCAAAATCTAAGGGTCCTAAGTTTGGTGATATTTGACATTATTGTATAGAAAAAGGCCACTAGTAAATTGAGTTTCCTAAGAAAATAAGAAGCAATAAAACAAGGAAGTTTCTGTCGCTATTGCAAAAATTGAGATCGATCTTCAAGGAGTTTAGGTCGAACCTGAAGGATATTAAGCCCCAACTGTAAATGAACTATGACCTCATGATGATGTGTGGGTTCTTAGTGATGGGGCATTGTATCACATGTGTTCAAATAAAGAGTGGTTTCAATGTATTAGCAAATAGACGGAGGGAATGTTAGTATGGCTAACAATATTGTGTGTAAAATAGTTCGAATAGGCTCAATCTTGATACAGACATATAATAATGTCTTCTACACTTTGGACAGGATTAGGCATGTTCCACTAATGATGAAGAGTCTGATATCTTTATATGTACTTGATAGGAAGGGTTACATTTTCAAATGTAAAGGTGGAGTCACGTATGTCTACAAGGGTTCTAAGGTAGTTTTCATAGGTACAAAATGTTGAGATTTGTATTTTCTGTCAAGTTCCACAATATCAGTGCTATGCTATTGTTGCGTTGTCTACCATTCACAAGGATGATATGATTAATTTGAGGCATGAGAGACTTTATTATATATGAGTGAAAAAAGGAGATGTGGATTGTGTTAAAGAAGGATCTTTTTAATAGGCACAAGGTGCAGGTTCTAAAATTGTGTGGATATGAGTTCATTGAGTCCTGCAAAGATGATTGGATTGCCCGTCATCATATTGTCAGGGATACTCCACAACATAATGGGGTTGTAGAATGTAGAATCAAAAAAATTTTGAGAGAGTGAAGTGCATGCTCGAAAATTTTGGGATGACTAGAACGTTTTGAGTAGAAATCGTAAGTACAACATGTTATCTAATCAACCGTGGACCTCACATAGGTATTGGTTGTAAAATGTCTTATGAGGTGTGTTGTACTGTCTATTATTTTGTATATTATTGAATAATAAATGTAATCATAATACAATGAAATAAAGAATAAATAGCATTAACAAACCCAACAAAAGAGAGAAACATAAAAAAAAAAAAAACAAAAAAAACAAAACATAACAAAACAAAAACTACTGTAAAGGAAAAACTATATAAGGAAAAGATACAGGAAAATAATACTTGGAATAAACCTTAGTTAACTTTTAACACCCTCCATCAAACTCAATGTGGTAGAATCACAACCAACTTAAGTTTGTGAAGTGACTAGATGAAACCTGAGATGGCACAATATGAAAACTAAAGAAAACTCTTGATCAAATCATGATAGATCTGGGTCAGAAACAGAGACCCACAAATGATTAAAAAACGACGAATTTTTTGGGTTGGAGGAAGAATCTACAAAGAACTAAAATACGGAGAACTTTTAGGCTGGAAATAGAGATCCACATGAAGAGATCTAAAGCATAACCCAGAAACGATTGATTTGAAATTGGAACATAGATCTTAGAAGATCTAAAAATGAAACAAAGACCCACAAACTAAAAATAAATGCTGAAACTCATGAATAAATAAGTAAACTAAACCAGACTGGTCTATGATAGCACCATAAAAGTGTTATCGTCCTTAACTTAGTTCGGGCTCGTCCGTGGAATTTTCTATGTTTATTTTGCTATTTTGTAGATATTGAGCAATCGACTGGAATTGGCTCGAACTGAACCAAATCGGTCCAGTTGGACCGACTTTTCACCACGTTACTTCTGCGATTTTGGGCCTGCTGATGAATAGCACCGCTACGGTGTTGAAGAAGCACCACAACACTGCTTGATAAAAGTAGCTTCCAGCCGCATTTCCTGTTGCACCTTGCTTCAAAAACTTCCAATTAAAACCTAATTTCAATTCTAATGACTTCAGCAAATTTACAGACTCTTCTTCACATATTAAAGTCTATAAATAAAGGGCCTATTACAACAATTATAACTGAATTAAATGTATGTTTTGATGCCAAAACTGTAATATATCCACTTCAGCCACCACAACATTCATCACATGAATTAACACCCACCAAGCTAAAATAAATGCAAATTGAGTGGTTAAAATTGCTCTGATACCAATTGAAAGAGTTAATAACAAGCATGCAGGAGCAATTTGGATCTTAAGCCCTCTAACTACATTAATTTCGAGGATCAAGCATGCATGTTCATAATGAAAGTTAGGGTTTGAATGTACAACCTTTGTAGAACTTCAAATTGATGCAGTCTCGTGCACGAATTTAATCACGAATGGTTCGTGGACTACCGCTAGAGTCTTCCCCACTATTTTCTAACCTTAGAAAGATTTGTAGGATCCAATTTGTGGTGAGATTGAAGAGAATTTGGGTTTGTGAGAGGTTTTGGTGAGAAATTTTGGAAGAACAACTTCTTCTTCAAAATTTCAATTTTGCATGAACATTTTTTCAGCCAAAATCAATCTTATATATAGAAGAAATCATGCAAATCAGATTGTATCTCAAGATGACACCAATTCAACTCTAATTTAGTGGGAAATTAAATGTTTAATTAGTGGAAAAAGTGGGATTTTTTCACTAACCCTAGTTTATTAAAATATTGAATTTCATACATTCAATTTTAAAATAAATTTTAATAATTAATTCAAATAATTAGTTTTCAACAAAATTTGTTTCTTTTTAAAATAATTTTAAATAAAATTAATTCCAATAATTAATTTTAAATCAAATTAATTTTAAATAAATAATTAAACACTTTCATTAATAAAATTAATTTAATATCAAATATTAAATTAATAAAACACCAATCCCAAACTTGATTTCCCATTCACGTATATAATATTTAAATCAATCGCAGCTCACGAAATGTATACATATTGATATTCATTTTCTTACTTGAACCTATCAGAAGAGATGGTCTTCCTGAACAATCCTTTTATTTGGTACCTAATATCGACTTGCCTTATTTGATTTGTATCACATGGAAGGGGGCGGGATGCCTTGGAGGCACCATAGATTGCACCGTTGGCAACAATGCTTTTGAGCCTTTCTTTCAAGAGAATTCGCAGCATGTCAAGCCCTAGTAAGGTTCTTCGCTTTGCATCGAATTAAACCACATGCAATTTCCATGTATTTAGATATTGAGCCTCAAAGTTTATGTTTTTATGTGATGGCAGCATCACCTAATCTACCCCGCCTCAAAAAGACCAATTTTAGCTTTTCTCTTTTGGCTCTGAAAGAAGAGGACTGATTCCTATTCCCTGAAATGCGTTCTTCCTTTGCACCCCCACCCCGTGGGATGCTTCACTCTCATTAATAATTTGTCGTTTTTATTCTTTGGAACAACTTGATGAATTTATTAGATCTTTTTAGGAGGACCAAATGACTCTCAATAAAAATTATCCTATTTTGACAGTGCGATGCAAATCTAAATATTCACAACTCCCAAATTTCATTTAATTCAACAATTAAACTATATAATTATATTAATTATATCATATATAATTAACTATAATTCCCTATTCCGAATTTGAACGTTTCAAATTCTCATCACACTATTCTTAGGTTTAGTCTGATTTGAGCTAGCAACGGGACCTAATGGACTTACAGATCATGAGCTCCAACGATTCAAAATTAACCGGCTAAACTCTTTAACCTAATTAACCAACATTCGTTAACTATTGGGACACTCCACTTAAGATTAGTAGCTGTGCTCACCTCACTGTAGATATATTTTTGTTCACTTGATTTAACTATGATTAGTAAGTTGATCCTTCATAGGTTGTTTATATTTACAGCTGGATCAAAATTACTATTTTACCCCTATAATTACATCTTGCTCTTAGAGTCTCACTAATCTTCCAAACAACAATTGGTTTGTTGTCCAAGCAACCAAGTCCCTCTTGAGCCAATGAAAGGGTGGGCCATCTTGTTCAAAATCCGGAGTCAACACTTAAGACAACAACCTATCTACTATCCCTAAATTCAAGTAGGAGAGAATTTCATCTTGTAAGACTATGTCCCCAGCTGTCTACCCAGTCTTACCCCTAAAATAGAAGGCTTATTGAGTCGATGATGTTGAGTCACTCTCACCCATGCAGATTAAAGTATACTCCCGAATAAACATGAGTTTATAGTTAGCTTAGGATTAAGATCGTGTTACCTAGGTCATCAAATTGAAATAGTCAGTCTTATCAGTAAACAATGTTATAAAGTAAAAGTGACTATTTCGAGGTCAAGACTTATGCAAACTCATTGCATAGGGTGCCCCCCACTCGCATCTCTCCATATGAAAAATTCAGGATTAAATCATTTGTATCAAATACAAAGTGGGTTGCATTCATAGAGTCCTCAAGTTAAGGTATTCAACCAATCTTTACATTATAGACCGTTTTGGTTATTACTCGAACTTGATCGACTTTTATGTCTCTACATAAAGTTTAAGTATACATGTTGTAGTCAGGGGTTCTTAATTTATTGGATTTAGTGTCAAAAGCACTATAAGAAATCTGACTTCTCCTGACGTCACAATTCGTCGAAAAGGTGTGGAAAATGCATCGGGAGAGCCTCTCCTGACGAATAAAGAGTCGTCAGAAGTTTGGTTAGGAGAAACCTGTCAAGAGTTAGTCAGGGAACTCCTGACGCACATATAGGGCATCGGGAGTTCCAGTAACTACTGACGCCTGATATACGGTGTCGGTAGTTCTAGAACTCTCGACGCCCTATATGTGCGTCAGGAGTTTCCCGACTAACTCCCGACACCATTTTAAAGTGCGTCGGGAGTTCTCGAACTCCCGACGGTTATTCCATGCGTTCAGAGTTTTCGAACTCTCGACGGTTTTATTTAATGCGACAGAAGTTACAAGAACTCTCGACGCAGTAATATATGCGTGAGGAGTTCATTCATTAGTTGAAAATTGTCTATCAAATATTTTTAGTTTATCGTTTGTAATTTTTTAAAATTTGATCTGAATAACCTATAAAACATAATAAACCAAATAAAGATTCACATAATTGAACAACGAAAATGAAGTCCATATTATAACAAGTAAATAAAAAATTATAATATCCTCAGATAAAACAAAGTCGATATTAGAACTTCATAAACATTCATATCACAAATACATAGAAGAAATAAAATGAAAACAACGTCTAGAACACGTCTAGAACACAGCATCTTCAACAATTGTCCCAGCTCATCTCCGAACAGCATTCTACAATAAAACAAATATATTCAAATGTCATAATCGGTAAACATCCACAACACATTCAAACTTTAATACGGGTGTAATGAAACTCTACCCACCCCCCATGACAAATATGGAACCTCCCGAACATAAAAAACATACAAAACGAGTAAACAAGGACCAACACACATAAAACTCAAACTTTGTCCCCAAAATGGTTTAAGCCAATCTCAACCCACCCCCCACAACACATTAAAATTCGTAAACATTCATAAACACACAAGAACTCCAAGTTCAACGACAAGATGGGTGTAATAAAACTTTACCCACCCCCCACGACAAATATGGAACCTCCCGATCATCAAAAACACACAAAACGAGTAAACAAGGACCAACACACATAAAACTCAAACTTTATCCCCAAAATGGTTTAAGCCAATCTCAACCCACCCCCCACAACATATTAGAACTTTGTAAACATTCATAAACACACAAAAACTCCAAGTTCAACGACAAGACGGGTGTAATGAAACTCTACCCACGCCCCACGACAAACAAGGAACCTCCCAAACATAAAAAAAAAACACACAAAACGAGTAAACAAGGACCAACACACATAAAACTTAAACTTTATCCCCAAAATGGTTTAAGCCAATCTCAACCTACCCCCCACAACACATTAGAACTTTGTAAACATTCATAAACACACAAGAACTCCAAGTTCAACGACAAGACGGGTTTAATGAAACTCTACCCACACCCCACGACAAACAAGGAACCTCCCAAACATAAAAAAACACACAAAACGAGTAAACAAGGACCAACACACATAAAACTCAAACTTTTTCCCCAAAATGGTTTAACCCAATCTCAACCCACCCGTCACCCCCCACAACACATTAAACTTCGAAAACATTCATAAACACACAAGATTTCCAAGTTCAACAACAAGACGGGTGTAATGAAACTCTACCCATCCCCAACAACAAACATGGAACCTCCCAAACATCAAAAACACACAAAACGAGTAAGATGAAGAGCCAACACATAAAAAAACACACAAAACAACAAAAAAACACATCAAAATCCAGTTGTTTGGCTACCATAATTGTAGGATAGCCAACAATTCTTTATCATAAAGCTACTTAAGACATAACTACTTTGCTACAATAACTGTAGGATAGCAACATATTAGACAACTAAAAAATGTAATAATCATACCTAATTCGATGGGTCTTCTCTCTGTGATCGTATCATGTCTGAAACATCTACAATCAACAATAACAACTAAATCCATAAATTAATTCACATTCCACAATAAATTTTTTGGATTTTATAAAATCATGCAAACAAAGGTATTAAGTTGTAAATTAAAAGTAAACCTTTCTAAACCGATAGATGATCACATGGGAAACTATTGTTGTTGAATTATAATTATCATCATCATCATCACGTTTTGAATAATCATTGTTGAATTCTCCAATGCATTATATAATTTTTATTGATGAAAATGTGATTGTGTGTGGACATAAAATTGAATATATGGAGGTGTTTTGTACATTAAAATTAAGGGATTTTTGGATGTTGTGAAAATGGGAATCTTGTTTTGGTTTAATTTTTGGAGCTTTTGAAAATGATATTTGGAAAGTAAAATTAATTCACATTCAACAACAAATGGGAATCGATCAATAATGATTAATTGAAACATCTACAATAAATAATTGAAACATCTACAATAACAAAATAACAATTTGCATAAATTATCTAAATCATGATTTCACATTAGTCAATCAATAATTGATTAAATTAATATACAAAAGAAAATAATGATTTAAATAAATATACAAGAGAAAATAAAATGAGAAGAATACCAGCAGCGGCGGCGGCGGGCGTTGAATGTGGCTGCTGACCGAAGGGAGGAGGCGGCGGCGACGCGGTGGGTTCTTGAAGGATGAAGAAGAGGGACGGGTTCTTGAGGGAGATGGCCGGCACGCGAAGAAGAGGACGGGGGGGGGTAGATCGGCGGGGAATGAGGAGAAAATAGAGAGAAGGGTCGGAAAAAAATGGTTGGGTGGCGGTTAGGGTTAGAAAAAAGGGAAGAATGGGAAAAAATGGGGAATAAGGGATCTGGTTTATACAATCCCAATCTCCTGACATCGCCCGACGGGCGTCGGGAGAGTCGTCGACGGCTAATGTATGGCATCAGGAGTTCTCCGAGAACTCGCGACACCCCTTTTTAATCGTTGGGAGTTCCCCGAGAACTCCTGACGAGCTTTTAACTCCCGACGCCTTCTTAGTCGTCGGGAGAGACTGTTTCTCCCGACGACCAAACTCCCGACGCTCGATTTTGGCATCGGGAGAACTCATTTTTCTTGTAGTGAAGGGTGAAAATCGTATATTCAATAAATTTTTACTGAATAACCTCAATAACAACTTTATTGTCAGATAAAATATGTTTAATGTTTACAAATCATGAGCTTTAAGACGTACAACCCAACAAAAATTGGTAGCTAGATCTTGAATCTTAGGACACATGCTTCAACTAGGGTCAATGACAAATTGAGTAATTGAGTTAAGCTAACTTGCTATTAATCACACAATGGAATTCTAAAACTTAATACATATGTTCTTAATTCCATATGGATGCTATTCAAACCCAATAGACCTAGGGCCATGTAGTTTAGTTAAAGCTTAGGATTTAATTAATATTTCTGATGCTTGCTTAGTTTAATCGAACGATTTGACTGCTTGTAGCGTCATTGAATTAAGTTAGGCTAAGTAGGTCGTTGTGCGAGCATTGAATGAATGCAGGTTCAATTAGTGAAAATCGATGATCGAAATTACATAGGAATCCCCTTTGCTCTCGAAACTAGATAAATTCAGTCCTAGTTTACATTTAACCGCTACTTTTACATTGCTGCACTTATCTGTATCCACACCAAACCCCCTCTATTGTTTATCGCTCTAATTAGTGAAATAACTTTATAAAAACTCATACTAGCGCTTCCTTCCGGATTGACTTGGACTTGCCACTATTGCTATGTCATCATAATATTAGTTGTAGGATTCAATATTAGAATTTTTATTTGATTAGTAGTGGTTTGCAGACGATAGTAAATCTCTACCGTCAAGTTGGTGTTGTTGTTGCTGAAGCCAGTTTGTTTTTTGTTTAGTTAAGTTTCTAGTTAGTTCACTCTTTTGCTTTTGATTTCTTTTCCTTTCTTTGTGTTAGTGTTCTAAGCATGGCAGGATGTCATCAACAAGGATGAAGACAATCTAGTAGAGTAGCTCAGCCTAGCAATGAGGTTAGTGACCTTAGAGGTTAGCTTTTCGGGTTAAGTTCTTTGGTTAGTCAAATGATTGTAGGAATATCGTAGCAAATGCAGGCATGTGGGATTTGCTCATTTGTGGGCCATCCTGAGTAAGCATGCCCAAGGTTGCAGTGAAGCCCGATGCCATGAGACTATTCCATGGAAAGGTTTCTTAGTCATTTGGGTGACGATTTCCATCAGCCTAGATGGGAGAAGTCCTTTAGCTACAGGAACCAAGGATGAGATTGTAGCCACTACGATTCACACCTCATCTCATCCAACGTGTTGATGCAAGCTCACATTGCCCACTCAGGTATGCTGTTACACCCCCTCCAAAATTACCTTCTTAACCTGTAAGAAGATGTGACGGTAGCAGTTACCGACCCTTTCGTCGGCACTTACTGCCTAACTTACATATATAACATGCTTTAAAACCTGGATATGCATTTATGACTTAACAATAACAATATTTTATAGTAGAACTAACAAGTGCAACATTTTTAAAACATTAGAGTTTAACATACTAAACACACAACCGACATAACTATACAGGATTAGATACCATAGGTCCCAAAATGCAATTACCAGTCCTTGAACACCCTCTCTATACATGTGTACATTATATACATAGATCACAAACCAAGATCTTTTCTTTCAACTAGATCTTTAAGTGGTAAAGCAACAGTAGAATCAACCTCTAGGTATCTGACCGCTACCTGGGGGTGGAAAATGTGGTGAGTTGGTTGCCTAGTGAGTGACTTAAAGAAAACAGAAAATCTCATGCTTAACTATTTATATAAAACATGTATAGTTTAACTATAAATTTATCAAGCAACTTTCTTAAAATATGAATCATAAAACATGAACCTTAGTTGAGAATGCACATTCATTGCTTAAGTTCCCAATGTCAAGTTATGGCCAAGAGAGTCCCATAATTCGATCTCTTAATACTGAACTGTGGCCAAAAGACCCATACTTTAGCCTCTCATACTAAACTACCTACATGCACGTGGAGTTTTCTAAATATCGTCAACACCTTAGGCACATTACTCAGATACCTTCCCTACTTTCAGTATCTGGCTTACTAGGGCTATATAGTTCTTAGAAACTTTGATAAATAAAGCTTTTAAGCATAGCATAAAACATTGTAAAACCTTTGCTTCAAACACAATACATGCTTCAACTATTGGAAAACATTTAGCTTTATTCAAGTAAACTATCTCATAATTTTGTGGCATGCATTAAAGCATAGATAACATATTTAGGAAATCATACTTAGGAAATACTATGCATTATCATACTTCATGAGCATAAGTATTAGTTGCTTGAAAACATATAAAATTTAGGATGAGGATATTTAAAATGCATGGACTTTTAAAGCATAAAAAATTATAACACTTAGTCACGCATGGGTCTTGGCTTATCCTTCCATAATCTTTATAGACTTCACCAATTGGCGTTGCTCCTTAGGGCATCGGGTACTTAGTCAAATTTAAAGGACTTAAACTTCAAGTGATTGCTCCCTTTCTAACACCCACACTCAACACTTAGTCAATTTTTGGGGTGCCAAACTCATGCCCGCAGCACACCTCATATCGAGCTGTTTGCTTGTTCTTACCAAGCAGTTTCCTTTTACAAACTCTCTTAGAATTGTGTTAACAACATTACCTCAAAATTTCAACGTAAAACTCCTCGTGGTTTGATCTGGAGCTTTAAATCTTCATCATCAGCCCCAATTCAAGCAGCTGCCTGCTTGTTCAACAATTTCCAGTTTCAACTTCCAAAATATATAACTCGAATTCTAGACCTTATCTTACAAACATTCCTTCTACAAACTTACTTATAATTGTGTTATCAATATTTCCTTAAAATGTCAGCTCAAAATTCATGTGGTTTGACCTGGAGCTTCAACTCTTCATTGATGGCCTGGATTCACCTAAGAACTAAACCCTTCATCACTTTCTTCATTCTCTAGCCTTCTTCTGGCGAGATTTTCTTCCAGTAGCCCAATCTCTAAAACTAGACTCACACAACTTTCCAACGACACAAAGATCACTCAATTTGCATGGAGGATTTGCCCAATTTGGGCTTTTGAAATTTTCATTCCCTTTTATATCGCCGACTACACACACGTCCATGAAATCCTATCATGCCACCTCGTGCACTTCGCCCACTAATGGCTTTAAAACTCTAGATTAAGCCAGCTGGTCAGCTTAAAAGTGTTTTAAGCAATAATCCTTCCTTAACCTTCCTATTATTGCCTAGCTTATTGTTAATGTGCTTAGCCAAAAATTTTGCTACTTCTTCCAACAAACAAACCTCCTGAGGCTTCATCCATATATCAACATGCTTCCTTTTCTTCATGGTTCCTACACCAAGCCATAACTTCATTATCACCTACTTGGGTAGCATTTACATAGCTTACATGCTTAGATAAGAAAATTAGAGTTCGGGTTTTACAATTTACCTCCCCATAAAAGAAATTTTGTCCTAAAAAATTACCTGAATAATATTAGCTAAGGAGGATACTTCTTCCTCATTTGCTTATTGGGTTCTCACGTTGCTTCTTCAACACCATCATTGTTCCACAATACCTTCACTAAAGTATTGTTTTGTTCTTGAGCACTTGTTCCTTCATGTCTAAAATCCAAACCGTCTCTTCCTCATATGACAAATTCTCCTTAAGTTGTATCGGTTGTTAGGATTAGGTATATATCTCCTCAACATCGACACATGGAACACATCATGAATACGAGCTAACTCCGGAGGTAACTGTAATCTATAAGCGTTGGGCCAACTTGTTCTATAATCTCGTAGGGTCTGATGTTTCATGTGAAGGAAATTAGACATGAGGATTTCCATGAGCAGCAGAATGATCGTTCCCAATTTCATTCGTATTTGAACATACACAATTACAGTACAAGAAACGGAAACATACAGGTCACGAACTCTCGTACAATCTCCAAGATTATGACACACGAACGCTTGAATACAACGATCGCAACATAGCATAATCAATCAGCAACCTCCACACGAACACCGCGAACTCAACGAACGACCTTCAAAACTTCGAACTATGTCGAGTTGAGTACAACACCACCACAATGGCTACCTTGGTATTCTCAGTGTGAGAATCCAGAAGTGTGGGCTCTATGTGGACTTGGTAAGATGAGGAGACCGAAGTAATAACAATCGTGTTAACGATTGAGTAAGTAAGAGATGACAAAAGTCTATCGTATAGACGATGCCCAATCGTTAAACAAATGCTCTACAATTATTTAGCAAAAGCTCTGTGATCGTTTAGCTAATGGTCAGCTGAGTGAACTATGTGTTGTTTAGTCTCTCTTCAGCTATCGTTTAGTTAATACTATTCACTTGACAGCCTTTCCGTGAGTGATTTTTTTAGAATAGAAATTCTCACAACAACATCTAAATTTAGGAAAATATTTTTCCTTTTATCTCAAGATTGCCATGAAACCACCAATAACCTCCCACTCAATTAGTTATTAGAGAAAAATATATAATTATCAAATAATTAATATTATTATAAATATATATGATAACCAACTTACCATATTATATTTATAACCTATTGTTTTAATATTTCATCTCATGAAACATATAAACCATAGTTCTTTTTCTATTTTATGGTACTTAATGTAAATCACATTTACATTAATCCTCCACTTGATGTATCTCATATACCACACCGATCATATCATATATAATCGAATTACCTCTTGTCAATTTGAACATTTCAAATCAACACTAAGAACTAATTCTCAACTTGAATCTATTGAGATATCAAGGAGACCTTATGGACCTGTAACTCGATGCTCCAACGATACGTGAATAACTTACTAAACTCTTTAGTTACGGCATCCACCATCCATTAACTATCAGGCACTAAAGACTCCACTAAAGACAGACAACTAAACTCTCCTTACTATAGATATATTATGTCTCCATATCAACCAATCAACAGTGCGATAACCCTTCACAGATCATTCGTAAGTACACCTTGGCCAATAACCGTTATGCCCTTATAGTTACTTCTAACTTCTTAAGTACCACTGATCCTTCTAATGAACATAAGTCATAGTCCTACTATGACTAAGTCCTCTCTTCAAAAGAGAAGCTATGACCACTATGTTCAAGACCCATAATCAACCCTTATGGGAGCAATCTATCTACTTACCCCTGCTTCGGGGAAGGAATGAATTCCATCTTGTGTAACTGAGTTCCCAGCTCCCAAATTAGAAAAATCCCCAAAAAAGTAGGCATGTTGAGTTGACAATCTGGCCACTCTCACCCATACTAATCAAAGGATCGCCCTCAACGGCAGGAGTTCCCAAAACACTCAGGATTTAAGTCATGTTACTTATGGTTATTTAGGTGAGATATAAGTCTCTAGTATCAACGGTGTTATATATAGAAACTAGTCATCTCGTGGTGCGGACTTATACAAACTCTTTGTATAGGACACCCCGCTCGCATGTTTCCACATGAATGGTTAGGATCTACCATCTGTAGTAGTTTACAACACTTGCAAACCTCTACAAAGCGGGCCATATCTGTAGTGTCACCAGGATCAGATATCCCTCCTTAATCCTTATACTACAGACCTATTTAGGTTATCACTTAAGGCATGATCCACTTGTACATCTCATATATATGCTTAAGTTTACATACAATAACCATGGAGCTTTGTTTATTGGATATGAGTTAATGCCAAATAAAATAACTCTTATTTTATTCATAACAATGTGTACGATTACAAACTACGAGACTCTGGGAGAATTAGGACACCAATTCCAACAATCTCTCACTTGTTCTAATGCCTCGGGAGACTAATGTATAATACATGAAAAAAATACAAGTACAATATACAATAAACTAGGGCATACTCTATACCAAAGTATCATCTCCCACTTTCCCTAGACAAGATGTCGCATATCCCACAGACCCAAACACTCCAGGTGACCCTCGAATACTTTAGCCGTCAGAGCCTTTGTAAATGGATCAGTAATGTTATGCTTTGACGCGATCTTCGTGACTATCACATAGCCGCGATGAACAATCTCCCTGATCAAGTGATATTTTCGTTCGATATGCTTGCCTCGACGATGACTCCGAGGTTCCTTCGAATTTGCCACAGCCCCACTGTTATCACGATGGAGAGTGATAGGAAAATCCATATTTGGAACAACTCCAAATTCGTAAGGAATTTCCTCAGTTAAATAGCCTCTTTAGCTGGTTCACAAGCGGCTACATATTCTGCTTCCATAGTAGAGTTCACGATGCATCCTTGCTTGATGTTTCGCCACACTACAACCCCTCCATTCAGAGTGAACACTGACTTCAATGTCGATTTATGAGAATCCCTATTGGTTTGAAAGTCAAAGTCTATGTATCCAGTAAGGATCAGATCTTTATCTCCATACACAAGCACGTAGTTCCCCATTCTTTGAAGATAATTGAGGATCGTCTTGATCATCGTCCAGTAATGAAATCCTGGATTGGACTGATACTGACTGAGAATCCCTACTGCATGGCAAATGTTGGGTCTGGTACACAACATTGCATACATTAAGCTTCCATCAGCTGAAGCATAGGGAATCTGTCTCGTCTTCTTAACCTCTTGAGGTATCTTAGGACATTGATCCTTAAACAAAATGATTTCATGCCTGAAGGGTAACAAATCCCTCTTGGAATCTTACATCCTGTACTTGATCAACATTTGATCGATGTACGATTCCCAGGACAAAGCTAACTTCTTGTTCTTACGATCCAATTGATCTGGATCCCTAGAACATATTATACGTCACCTAAAACTTTCATTTGGAACTGGCCAACTAGCCACTTTTTAATATCAGTCAGAAACCCTACATTATTCCCAATGAGTAGGATATCATCCATATACAGTACCAGGAAAGCTACTGAGTTGTTGATGATCTTCTTGTAAACACAAGGCTCATCAACGTTCTGATCAAAGCCAAATGACTTGACTGCACTATCAAATCTAATGTTCCATGATCGAGACGTTTGTTTCAGCCAATAAATGGACCTATTAAGCCTGCAAACTTTTTGCTCTTAATCTGGAACTACGAACCCCTCTGGTTGAGCCATGTAGATGGTCTCCTCAAGATTACCATTAAGAAAAGTAGTCTTGACATCCATTTGTCATATCTTATAATCATAAAATGTGGCTATGGATAGGAGTATCCAGATTGACTTGAGCATGACAACAGGTGAGAAAGTTTCCTCATAATCCACTCCCTCGACTTGGGTATAACCCGTTGCCACGAGTTTAATCTTAAAGATTTGCACCTTTCCATTTACACCCCGCTTTTGCTTATAGATCCACTTACACCCTATAGGTCTTAGCCCATCAGGCTGATCCACAAGCTCCCAGACTTGATTGAAGTACAAAGACTCCATCTTCTAGTTCATGGCTTTAATCTATTCATCCTTGTCAACATCTTCCATTGCTTTCTTAAAAGACAATGGGTCCTCGACACCATCATCAAAAATTATGTTATGGCCTTCAGTCAAACCCATTAGCGATCTGGCGAGTTTATAACCCTTCCACTATTTCGAGGCAGTCTCAACTCTTAAGTTCGTTGACTAGATGTACCGACCTCAACAACTCTTGTTGATCTGTCAGTCTGTTCAACAACTCTTGTTGAACCCTTAGTAATCTCAGTCTCACTAGAAATCTCACGTAAAATAAGAATACTTTATGTCTTATGATCCCAAATGTGGTCTTCTTCCAAGAAGATAGCATTTGTAGAAACAAGAACTTTGTTCTCACTCGGATCATAGAAATATCAACCCTACATTTCCTTGGGTTAGCCTACAAAGAGGCAAACATTTAAACGTGGTTCTAACCTCTTCGGGTTAGTCACAAGCACATGTGCTGGACACCCCCAAATTCTGAAGTGACGAAAACTACCTTTACGGACTCTCCACAACTCAAAAGGTGTTTCAAAAACACTTTTCGAGGGAACGTTGTTCAGAATGTAAAATGCAGTCTCCACTGCAAAACCCCAAAACGAGTCTAGAAGATGAGCATAACTCATCATAGACCGAACCATGTCCAACAAGGTTCTATTTCTCCTTTTTGATACACCATTCTGCTAAGGTGTACCTAGGCCGAGTGTTGGGACATAATCCCATGTTCTATCATATAGTTCTAGAATTGGTGGTCCATATACTGTCCACCACGATCAGATCGTAGAGTTTTTATCTTCTTACCTAACAAGTTTTCAACTTCGGCCTTATACTTCCTTGAACTTGTCAAGGGCTTCAGACTTACATTGCCTTAGGTTGAGAAACATGTACCTTGAATAATCATCTATGAAAGAGATAAAATATTGATGCGTTGAAATATTGATGCGTTAGCGATATGCTATGCAGTAATGTGTAATGCGTTGAGCATGCAAGTTTTCCTAACAGGGCCCAAGTATAAGCTCTCTTAGGTTTCCTTGTGAGTCAAAGGTCGAACAGAAGGAGTACTCAATAAATATGATACAGCCTCTTCGATTTCATATACTTGAATTCTCCATTCATCCAGCTCAAGTAACTGAAGTTTTCTCTCCTCCTCTGCGGCTTTTAGATTGAAGTTAAGCTTCTTCACTGCCCACAACGCCTTATGCTCTAATTCCAGCAGTAGATAACATATCTTCCCAAACACCAACGCATAGAAGGACATGCCTATGGGTGTTTTATAGGCAGTCTTATATGCCCACAAGGCAACGTCCAGCTTCATTGCCCAATCCTTGCGTGAGGGATTACCACTTTTTCTAGAATCAGCTTGATTTCCCTATTAGACACCTCGGCTTGGTCGTTTGTCTGAGAGTGATATGCGGTGGCGGCCTTATGATGGACATTGTACTCGAACAACAATTTATTGATGATGCCATTGACAAAGTGGGAACCCTCATCACTTATTATGGCACGTGGGGTGCCAAAACTCATGAAGATGTTTCTTTGCAAAAATTTAGAGACTGTTGCCGCATCGTTTGCGACGCATAATACTGCCTAAATCCACTTGGAGATATAATCAACGGCCAACAGAATGTACTTGTGACCATTTGATGGTGGAAATTGCCCTATGAAGTCTATGCCCCATACGTCGAAGAGTTCCAATTCTAATATAATGTTCATCGGCATTGCATTCTTCCATGAAATGTTTCCCATGCGTTGGCACTTGTCGCACTTCATAGAATAGTCTCGTGCATCCTTGAATAGAGTTGGCCAATAATACCCGCTTTGTAATACTTTTGCTGCTGTGCGTTGACCTCCGAAATGTCCGCCATAGGGTGAGTCATGGCATTAGGAAAGTATGCATTGAAAAGCAGTCTCTGGCACACACAGTCGCAAGATCTAGTCTGGCCCCCTCTTATAAAGATTTGGCTCATCCCAGTAGTAGGATTTACATTCATGTATAAGCCGCCTCTTTTGGTGGGCCATGTAATTTTCTAGAAATTGCTCACAGACAAGAAAATTGACAACATCTGCATACCATGGTAATTCTTCAAGTTTAAATAGTTGCTCATCTAGAAAGGACACGTTCACCTCTGACTGCATGCGGTCTACTTTCAGATTCTCCAATCTCGATAGGTCGTCAGCAACCTGATTCTCTATCCCTTTGCGGTCAATTATCTCCATGTTGAATTCTTGGATCCCAATAAGTAAGATCTAACTTTTTCAAGCACAAAGATAACTGCAAGAAGCTCCTTCTCTGTGGTAGTGTAGTTAGCTTGGGCAAAGTTCAATGTTCTGCTCGCATATTCGATAAGGTGTAACATTATCTTTTCCTTCTGTGCTAACACTGCCCCCATCGCATCACTGCTGGTGTCACAAATTAGTTCGAATGGCTTTGTCCAGTCAGGTGCGATCAAAATAGGCGCGCTAATTAATGTGTTCTTCAGTACTTTGAATGCGTCGAGGCATTGTGTATCAAAGTCAAAAGTCCTGTCGGCCTCTAGCAACGCACTCAATGGCTGAGCTATCTTTGAGAAGTTCTTCAAATCGATAGTAGAATCCTACATATCCCAAGAAACTCTTTACGACCTTCATATTTGCTGGAGGTGGGAGTTTTTCTATGGCCTCAATTTTTGCTCTATCTACCTCCAGCCCTTCCCTTGAAACCTTGTGCCTGAGCACAATTCCTTCGTTCACCATGAAATGAACTTCTCGCAGCACAAGATTTGTCTCTTCGCATCTCTTTAATATCTTCTCCAAGCTCTTCAGACAGACTTCATACGTTTGTCCGTAAACTGAGAAGTCGTTCATAAAAATTTCCACTGAATCCTCGAGATACTCAGAGAAGATAGCCATCATACACCTCTGGAATGTGCTCGGTGCATTACATAATACGAATGGCATGCGGCGAAAAAAAAACATTCTGTATGGGCAGGTGAATGTGGTCTTTTGTTAGTCTTCAGGTGCGATAATTATTTAGTTGTAGCCCACATACCCGTCAAGAAAATAGAAGTAATCATTTCCTGCTAAGCGGTCTAGCATCTTGTCGATAAAAGGTAAATGGAAATGGTCATTCTTTGTTGTCGCATTGAGCTTGCAGTAGTCCATGCAAATCGCCAGCCAGTGACGGTCCTCATTAGTATTAACTCATTGTTTGCGTTCGGGACTACCGTCATTCCTCCTTTCTTGGGAACGCATTGCACGGGGCTAACCCACATGTTATCAGCGATTGGGTATATGATACCTACGTCCAACCATTTTATGATCTCCTTTTTTACTACCTCCTTCATTGCAAGGTTCAATCTGCATTGAGGTTTGATAGACCCTTTTTGGTTTTCTTCGAGACGTATTCTGTGCATGCAGTATGTTAGGCTAATTCCTCTTATATCTACTAGCGTCCACCCGATTGCTTTTATGTACTTCTTCAGGATGCTAAGTAACGCCTTTTCTTGCTCTTCTTGTAACACAGAGGAAATTATTAGCGGCAAGGTTTCATTTTGCCCAAGGAAAACATACTTCAGATGACTTGGCAGGGTTTTCATCTCCACGGTAGGTGGTTGTTCTAAGGAAGGGTTTTTGTGTTTTTCTCTCTTCCTTCAGATTCAATTTTTCTTCTTTGTTTGCTGTTTCCATGATCACATTGCAGGTTTCTACGGATGCGGACGCATCCTCTCTTTCATTTCTTCTTCGGACTCCACTTCTTCATTACAACTATGTTGATTGTCAGAATCAGATAGGTCTTCATCTTCTGGATACTTCATGGCTTTAACGATGTTAAACCTGAGCTTCTTCCCATTTATACTCATCATGATCTCTCCTCTGTACACATCAATTTGAGCACGACTAGTAGATAAAAATGGTCGTCCCAATATGATGGGTACATCTTTGTCCGCCTCATAGTCAAGAATGTTGAAGTCATCCGGTAGAATGAATTTATCAATTGTGGCCAGGAAATCCTTTAACTTTCCCTCCGGATGAACTAAGGACCTGTCTGCAAGCTGGAGAGTCACCATCATAGGCATCAGCTATCCCGTGTTCAACTGTTTGAAGATTGAAATGGGCATTAAATTTATGTTGGCCCCAAGGTCGCATAGAGCATGTTCGATAAAGATCCCGCCAATGGAGCAAGGTATCGTAAAGCTTCCTAGATCGTGCATCTTCAGTGGGATTATGGTGTTTGACTCCTGTGTTAGCGCCACCGTTGCAACCTTTCCCGTGCTTCTTTTCTTTGACACCATGTCCTTAAAAAACTTAGCATATTTTGACATTTGTTCTATCACCTCTGTAAATGGAATGTAGATGTGTAGCTGTTTTAACATTTTCATGAAGCGATGATACTGAACTTCATCATTTTGCTTCTTCTTTAGTCTTTTCGGGAATGGTGGTAGCTGAACCTTTACTGTTCCACGTTCAATAGGCTTAGAGGTGGATGCAACTTTTGGCTCCATCGTCTCAGGCTTTTCTGCTTCATTTTGTGTCAACGGGTTCCTTGATTCCATCGTAACTGGATTGGTCCTACTCGGCTTCTTCTTTTCTTCTATTGTCTTTCCACTTCGCAAAGTTACTACTTGACATTGCTTCTTCCATGCGTTCCCCGGGTTTCGAGGGAGCCCAATTGAGCTCAGCAGCGTCCTTTGCAGTCTATTTTTTAGCTCTCCCGCAATCTGTCCTATTTGGATCTCTAAATTGCAGATGGAAGTCGCCTGGTTCTGAAGGACCGTTTCATTCTTCTCAATGTACTGCTTTAGTAGGCTCTCCAGGGAAGAAGTTGGCGGCACTTGCGAGCTGTTAGCTTAATGTTGCGGTTGACCATTTGTTCGCGGGAAAAATCCTAGCGGTCCTTCTTTTTGCGCCATAGGTTGATAAGTCTGTTGCTGATTGCTTTTCCACGTGAAGTTGGGGTAGTTTCTCCACCTAGGATTGTATTTGTTAGAGAAAGGATTGTTCTTTACGAAGTATACTGATTACAGGTTCCTCGGACATTCTTCCATTGGATGCGATTCTCCACAAGTAGCACAACTTGTGCTTATCTGCTCGATTGTGTTGACCTACCCCCTTTGCGTTCCAGGGCTGTTGATAGTGATGCCCTATAATAGATTGATCATCACATTTATTTGATTGTGTAGAGATGTGATGGCCCCGTTATTTACGTTACCTTCTCAAATTTTTAGTCATCGATCGTTTTCCCTCCAATCTTCGTGATTCTTTGATATGCGATCAAGAATATTTTTAGCCTCATCATACGTTTTATTAAGCAAACCACTAGTTGCTGCCACATTGACAGCTGTCTGTGATGCAGGGTTCAAACCGTGATAAAATATCTCCATCTGGAGACAGTCAGGTAAGCCATTGTGCAGACAATCTCGCACCAATCTCTTAAACCTCGCCTAGGCATATCGCTGAACGATTCGTCAATTTCCTGTTCAAAATTTGTAATCAACTTCCTCATTCTTGCATTCTCGGTAGAGGGAAAGTATTTCTTCATGAACTTTTCTACAACTTGTTCCCACGAGGTTATCTCCCTTGGTTCGAGGGAATATGCCCATTTTCTTGCTTGATCGCATAACGAAAATGGGAAAAGAGTGAGTCGAACTTCTTCAACGAAAATGTTTGGGAACAAAAAAGTATTACAGCTTTCGATGAAACTCCGGAGATGGGCGTGCAGATCCTCGCCATGCCTTCCACCAAATTTTCCGGCTGTCTGGATCATCTGTAACATAACCAGTTTCATTTCAAACCTTGATCCTTCCAAAGCTAGCCACATGATTCCTGAGGAGAAATCATACAAGTCAGGCGACGCATAGTCCCTGATGGGTCTATTGTGATCATTAGCTAGGATGATAGGATTTGCCATTATGTTGTTTGCATTGGCGGCTATGTCATTCGGTTGTTTAGCCATTTAGGAGTTCTTCTTTGTTGTTGTCGACGGTTGTTTCACTGTCTTCTACAAAATGTTTTTTCGATCTCTGGGTCGTAATTAGGCTCAGGAGAGTGTCCTTCGCTCATGCGATGCTTGCTTCTTCCTTTAACAAAGGAATGGCAGTGCATAAAGGTCAAAAGTTGCAAAGAAAATCAAAAGGTTTACTGTTAGCACAATTCACACCATAGTCCTCGGCAACGGTGCAAAAAACTTGATGCATTGAAATATTGATGCGTTAGCGATATGCTATGCGGTAATGTGTAATGCATTGAGCATGCAAGTTTTCCTAACAGGGCCCAAGTATAAGCTCTCTTAGGTTTCCTGGTGAGTCCAGGGTCAAACACATGAACTACTCATTAAATATGCTATAGCCTCTTCGATTCTATTGCGGTGGTAAATAAACGAAATAGGTGGTGTTTAAGTAAAATTATTCCTATGGACGAAGTCAAACTTAGACTGATGAATACGTCGAGTTACACTGAATATGCGATGATGGGGTTGAGAAGGGGTTTAGCTAGCACTTCCCAAGATTATGTACAGATTATGCGATCATGCTACACACAAATAATAACATGTCATCTCTCAATGCAAAATTCCATAATTCCTATTTCTAGGACGTATGTGATATATACAAAAAAGTCGATAGGACTTATGTCTAAGCCTCTATTCTTGTCTATGTGATGTTGAATGTTGCACACATAAAACAAGGTGACCGCATACTATCTCATCCTATTTCTAGGGTGCATGCATTGTGTAGATAGCTATAGAGCTTATGTCTAAGTCTCTGTTTCTTGCTTATGTGGTTCTAATTTGACTTTCTCAAGCCTAGATTCTAATATGACTTTCTCAAGCTTAGATTCTAATCTGACTTTCTCTGGCCTAGATTCTATCTTTAGACTACCCTCTCAAGTATGTCCAAATGATGAATAACGCATACATAAGACAAAATGAACACATAGAATGTAAATCTTACATCATGCTAGCTACGTGCTTCTCAACCCATTCAGAAAATTAGCTATTCATGCGTATGGAGAGATTGAACATGGATTGAAATGAGATTTCCATTGTGAAAATGTACTGAATACAAAATATCAAATAGAATTGAGAAAGAAGAGGCCCGGTGAGCAATGTCTTGCTCCCCATGGCCTTTACACTGGTTTTGTTCACTCCAACTCTATTAAAGATAAATGCTCTTGCTTTCGCAAGTTTTGGCCCTCTCAACTTCGTACGCTTTTCGGCAGCCTCTCCACTTGTTCGGGAATGATCTCTCGGCGTCTTCGTCTTCTCCTCCGTTCGTCCGCCTTGTTTCATCTACTCTCCAAGCTTCTTCCCCGAGAGTTCTTTCCTTCGTCTCATCTCTTTCTCTCTACGTGTATGTCTCTATATGTGCCTCTTGGTAAAATCTCCCCAAAAAATTCCTCTTTTTCTTCGATGGACTTTTGTATTTATAGGAATCGAGGTGACGCAACATTTATTTTGAATGATTGCAACGATGAGCAACATTAATTCCTCTGCTCTGACCCGTTGGTTAATAGTCATCGAAAGTTGAGTGTACTTGCTACAGTGCGGGTCATAACGGCTTGTCAACTAAATTTAGATTCGACCATCATCAGTTTTTCGTCCCATCACGCTTTATTGTTGTCACTTTGATACGCAATCTTTATGCGGCCAATGTACTGACGCCTTGCTTCTTAGGATCGCAAATTCTCGTGCGCCAACGCATGTTTCATGGTCGCATTGTTCCTTGTCAATGCATATGCATCAGCGCATTATTCTTTGATATGCAGTCTTTATGCGGTGCCTTAAGAACTTCTTACAGTTGCAGCTTCAGGCGCGTTGATGCCTTGTTCTTTTGTAATGCCATTTCATACGCACCAACGCATTGTTCCTGCACAAAATAAGTTGATTGTTTTTATGCTTTGGGCGTTTGCAATTCCCTTCAGTTTAGCGCTTCTGGACATGATATCGCTTTATCTTACCGATGCATTCTCTCATTGTTTTACTTATTTGAGCTGTAATAACATGTATTTCTACCCGTTATCAAATATTCATACCCACCTCGAGCTCTAACACTCATCGGACCACAGAGGTCTAAATGTACATGCTCCAAGGCTTCTTTGGCTCTATAACCTTTTCCAGTAAAAGATCGTTTGGTCATCTTGCCTTCAAGGCATGACTCACATACCGACAAGGAGTTTTCTTCTAAACTTTTTAAAAGTCCACTTTTCATCAACTGCTCAATCCTATTGAGGTTGATGTGACCAAACCTTAGATGCCAAAGATTAGAGTTTTTCTTAGGAGAAACCTTTGGTCTTTTAGCTATTGTCGTTGTACTGAACATTTCAGTATTAAACAAGGCTTTTATGACTAACGACCTTAGTACATATAAGTTACTTTCCATTGAACCAAAACCAATCTCCATCCCATTCTTGAAAATAAACACTTTACTCTCAGAAAGTGAGACGGTATAACCTTGTTCAATGAGATAAGAAACCGAGATTAAGTTCTTCTTAATATGAGGAACTACAAAAACATTATCTAGTAACAGATGACATTTCTTGTCCAAAAATAAGTTTAGCCTGCCTACAGCAACAACTGAAACAACCTCACTAGTATCGACTCGAAGAGTCATATCTCCCTATGGCAACGTTTTCTAGGAACTAAATCTTTAGTAAGAAGAACTGACATGATTAGTAGCACACGAATCAAGGATCAAGGCAGAATCATCATTCTCTACGAAACACGTCTCGAAGACCAATAAATCATATTTACTGTCTTTAGAATCCTCCTCTTTTGGAGAGTAGTGGGATCAGTACCATAACCTAAATAAGCTCCATGTTCCAATTCAGAGAACACTTCTCTTCTATGAACTTCAATAGAGTCAGCAACACTTGCTTTCTCTTCCTGGAGTTTAACTTGGGAACTGACACTACTGGTTTTGTCATCCATCCCTTTGTGCTCGAAAAGTAAGAACTGACGTTCAAACAAATCTTGCATGAGTCCATGATCTCACGTGCAATGATCATGTTCTCAACCTCTTTGGCCAAAACATCAAGTATAATAGCCAAAATGTGAAGTCGGGGCAATGAATTAGCCTTCATCCACACCTCATAAGCATTGCGAACACTTCGCAGTGCATTAAGGGTTGGGACTTGAGCACACTCCTCAACCATGCAAAATTTGAGGTCGTTTACCATGAAATATGTTTTACAAGACTCTTTCAACTGTATGTGATCAGTAAAATTAGAGACATTTAATGAAAAAATAAACATATTGCTGAAAACAAAAAATATGTTGACCTACGTTAGGTTTTAAGCAAATACCCATTGGAAAAAACATATACAACATCCAATAAGATTTAGCAAAACTAACATGAACCTCATGTGGCATCTAGTTTTGCAATAACGCTTCAAAGGTTTAGGACAAAAGCCGCCGAAGGATGGTCAATTCATCCCTCCACTGAATTTAGACATTTTCAATAAACCATTAATACCAAAACAACTCTTGCTCCTATAACTACTAGCCATCATTGATTTTAGGCCCTAACCTGGGGTTTAGTTTACTTAGAAAAAACACGGCTAAGAATATTAACTAAGTGACTTTTTAGGTTTGCCCAAGAGTAACTTTTACCTTGGATAGTTTAACAACTTTTGGTCATCATCCATTAAACTCTTTAATGGAGTCTTTGACCAACTGTCGCATGCTTGCAGAAAATCTATCTAATTCATCTTTCCAGGTAGATTTCCAGGTAGGGGTGTTCTATTTCCGTCAACTTAAGTACCCTAGCCTAGACAGAAATCGCCTTAGACAAAAGGTCCCTTATAGATTAATTTAATACTATTTTAATCTTTTATGCCAATCAATTTAATCCTATTAAATTGATTTAAAAAGATTAAAATAGGTTGCTAATCCCACTAGAACTTTGAACTTAGGTCTATCTCAATCCAATTTTAAAACCCTTTTAAAACATGAGTTTGCCTAAGTCCACATGCAACTCTTTCTTATCGATTTTAGTTCTAATTTCTATTATAGCGCTTATAACAGAAACAACCAAAATCAACAACAATGCAAAGCAAACACATACAAGGCATTCATAACAATTATAAATAGCCTAAGTGTCATGCTTCATGCATTGTTCATTCATTGCCACTTTTATATAACACTTATACAAACAAGCAACGAACCAAGCAAAACATACTTCCATTCACCCTTATACTATAACGCTTATAATTTAAAGATGATGCATGAATATGCTTACTGCATGCATAAATATAACTCTTATATTTCACGATGCATGCGCATGCTTTCTTGTAATTTCATCATGCCATATTATAACACTTATAATACATGATGCACGAATAATTGCACAATCTAAGGTGGGTTTCAAATCTATATGTCATACACTATGCCATATAAACCACATACATCTCATGTATATTAAACAAATGTTGATGAATCGGGATAAATTGCCTCAAATCCAAAAAACAAAAGCTAACTATTACAAATGCAAAGAGTCTCTGGTTCAAACAGGCGAATCAGGTCTTGAACCATCTGGTCGAAGTCCGCATCTCCACCAATCGTGTACCAAACTCCAAGCGATCATCTGCACAAAAGAGTAAATGCTTTACTCAATCGTTTACCTATGCTTCTAGAGTTAAACGATCGTTTAGCAATGATTGTGTACTTTTTACTATGTGATGAAGTACGAGGTACACGATTGTGCAGCGTGCCACGAATAACACAATCTCAAAACGATTGTCTAAACGACAACGATACAATGAAGCACAATCGTCTAAATGATCACTGAGCGAGCACCTAAGTATTGTATACCGCGTGATTGTGTAATCAGTAACTATGAAATGAGTATGCTAACTACACGATCGTTTAGCGCACGCCTTTTATTAAACGATGAGCATTAAATGCTCCCACTAGATCGTCTACCTTCAACGTCTACGAGATCGAGCAACCAACGCTATGCAATAGAGTAAACGATCTACCCCATCAATTAGCATTAACTAAACGATCGTTTAGTAAATACTACGCGATGACATAGAAAAATCTACATGATCGTTTACCAGAGGCTACACGATAGGACCAACTTTTTGTGGCCTTCTTCACTGAAAACCGAATCTTCATGCTTCGAAACTTCATCACGAACGACTCGACAAACTCAAACACTTTGAATTACAGACTCGATTGCATGTTAATTAGGCCCAAAAACATAGGGGCCCTTACAGATTAACACTTTGTAATTGAAAGAAAGCTTTAAACAGAGGCAATCAAACCCGTAAACATTCATCAATGCCATCCACAAATGTATTTAACACTTAAACGAAAATTCAAAAAATCCACCATGACTGTAAAAGAAGTTCAAGACAGAAATGAAATTTTGAATATCAGAACAACCTGGCTCTGATACCATTCGAATGAAATCGGACATGAGGATTTCCATGAGCAGCGGAATGATCGTTCCAAATTTCATTCATATTTGAACATACACAATTACAGTATGAGAAATGGAAACATACAAGTCATGCACAATATGTAATTATAGCATGCTTTACATAAGATCAAGGGATAAAATATCATACCTTTGAAGACTCATCTTCAAACTCCCTCGATCACGAATGCTCATACAATCTCTAAGACTGCAACACACAAATGCTCGAACACAGCGACCACAACACAACACGATCAATCAGCAACCTCCACACGAACACCGCAAACTCAACGAACGTCCTCCAAAACCTCGAACTATATCAAGTTGAGTATAACACCACCACAATGGCCACCTTGGTATTCTCAGTGTGAGAATCCAGAAGTGTGGGCTCTGTGTGGACTTGGTTAGAGGAAGAGACCGAAGGAATAACAATCGTGTAAACGATTGAGCAAGTGGGAGATGACAAAAGTATATCATATAGACGATGCCCAATCGTTGAACAAATGCTCTGTGATCGTTTAGAAAAAGCTTCATGATCATTTAACTAAAGGTCAGCTAAGTGAACTATCGTGTAGTGTCACTCCACGATTGTTTAGTCCTTCTTTAGCTATCGTTTAGTGAATCCTATTCACTTGACAATCTTTCCGTGTGTGATTTTTCGAGAATAGAAACTCTCACAATAACTTCTAAATTTAGGAAAACATTTTTCCTTTTATCTTAAGGTTACCATGAAACCACCAATAACCTCTCACTCAATTGATTATTAGAGAAAAGATACAATTATCCAGTAATTAATATTATTATAAATATATATGAAAACCAACTTACCATATTATATTTATAACCTATAGTTTTAATATTTCATCTCATGAAACATATAAACCATAGTTCTTTTTCTATTTCATGGTACTTAATGTAAATCTCATTTACATTATTCGTCCACTTGGTGTATCTCATACACCACACCGATCATATCATATCGAATTACCTCTTGTCAATTTGAACATTTCAAATTACCTCTTGTCAATTTGAACATTTCAAATCAACACCAAGAACTAATTCTCAACTTGAATCCATTGAGCTACTAAGGACACTTTATGGACCTATAGCTTGAAGCTCCAACGATATGTGAATAACTGACTAAACTCTCTAGTCACGGGATCTACCATCCCTTAACTGCTAGGCACTACACTAAATATTGACAACTGAACTCTTCTTACTATAGATATATTATGTGTCCATATCAACAAATCAACAATACGACAACCCTTCATAGACCACTTGTAAGTACAGCTGGGCCAATAACCGTTATGCCTCTGTAGTTACATTTAACTTCTTAAGTATCCCTGATCCCTCTAATGAACATAAGTCATAGTCCTACTATAACTGAGTCATCTCTTCCAAGAAGTAATGGCCACTATGTTCAAGACCTGGAATCAGCCCTTAAGAGAGCAATCTATCTTCTTACCCTTGCTTCGGGGAAATAGTGAATTCAATCTTATGTAACTGAGTTTCCAGCTCCCAAATCAGATAAATCCCCAAAAAGGTAGGCATGTTGAGTTGGAAACTTGGCTACCCTCATCTATACTAATCAAATGACCGCCCTTAAAGGCAAGAGATCCCAAAACACTCAGGATTGAGGTCATGTCACCTATGGTCGTTTAGGTGAGATGTAAGTCTCCAGTGTCAATGACGTTATAAACAGACTAGTCATCTCGTGGTCCAATCTTACACAAATTCCTAGCTCGCATGTCTCCACACGAATGGTCAGAATTTACCATCTGTAATAGTTCACAACACTTGCAAACCTCTACAAAGCGGGTCGTATTTGTAGTATCACAAGGATCAGGTATCCCTCCTTAATCCTTATACTACATACCTATTTAGGTTATCACTTAATGAATGTTCCACTTGTATATCTCATATACATGCTTAAGTTTACATACAATAACCATGGAGCTTTCTTTATTAGATATGAGTAAATGCCAAATAAAATAACTCTTATTTTATTCATAACAATGTGTACAGATTACAAACTATGAGACTCCAGGAGAATTAGGACACCAATCCCAACATCATGGTCTCAGTTTCCCTTTTCTTCCAAATATGAGGATTTCCTTCCATAGAGATAACAATAAGAATACCTGATCTCCAACATCAAATTCATATTCTCTCCTTTGCTTATTAGCATAACTTTTTTGTCTGTCTCGTGCTGCTTTTTTATTATCTCTGATAAGCTTCACATTATCTAATGTCTACTACACTAACTCTAGACCTAACAATTTTCTCTCCCTAACTTCATTCGAGCATACAGGGGTCCTGCACGGTCTTCCATACAATGCTTCATACGGAGCCATACCTTTGCTCGAGTGGTAACTGTTGTTATGTGCAAACTCAATCAATGACAATTGTGTATCCCAACTTCCTTTAAACTGTAACACACATGTTCTCAACATGTCTTCCAGGGTCTTTATTGTCCACTCTGACTAACCATCCATCTGCGAATGAAAAGTTGTACTAAAATGTAACTTGGTACCAATAGCCTTCTACAAACTAGGCCAGAAATTTGATGTAAACCTCAGATCTCGATCTGATACTATCGACATTGGAGCTCTGAACTGGCTAACTATCTTATCCACGTACATCTTAGCCAAATGATCCAAGGTAAAAGTAACTTTCACTAGTATAAACTTAGCCATCTTAGTCAACCTGTCAACTATTACCTAGATTCAATCATATCCTAAGGGCGTCCTAGGCAATCCAAATAAGAAATCCATCGTCACATGCTCCTATTTCCACTCAAGTACTGGGAGTGGATTAACTAATCCTGCTGGTCTTTGCCTCTTAGGTTTCACCTGTTAACAAATCAGACATCGATCTACGTACTCAGCTATCTCTTTTTTCATCCTCGGCCACCAGTACGATCTTCTCAAAGTTCTGTACATCTTGGTGCTGCCTAGATGCATGGTGTTAGTTGAATTGTGCACCTCCTCTAAGATATCTTGGTTGAGCTGTAACACATTTGGCACATACAATCTACCTTCCTTCAATAGTACACCATCCTTCTCAATTAAAAGTCAATTCTTAGTCCTTTATCTACCTTTTCTGTTATCTTTTGAAGATTATGATCTTTCAACTATTCATGTACAATATCATCTATTAAGGTAGGTCGTACTTGAAATGAGGCTATTAATCCACCTATCTGACCGACTGTTAGAATAGCTTTGGAATTCCTGAACTCCTGAATCAACATTCCTTTTACTGAACAAGTAATCGCTCTAGACCCTGTCGACTTCCTATTTAGAGCATCAACCACTACATTTACCTTACCAGGTTGATACTCAATTGTACAATCATAGTCTTTGATCAGTTTGATCCATCTTCTTTGCCTCAAGTTAAGCTCTTTCTGATCGAATGAGTACTTCAAACTCTTATGATCAGTGAATATATGACAACGCTCTTCGAACAAATAATGTCTCTAAAGCTTTAAAGCTAAAACCACTGCTACCAATTCCAGATCATGAGTGGGATAGTTGCATTCATGCTTCTTTAGCTGTCAGGAGGCATAAGCTACCACTTTTCCGTCCTACATCAAAACACAGCCTAGTCCCTGTCGGGACGCATCACAATATATCTCAAATTCTTTACCTGGAGTTGGTAACGTAAGTATATATGCAAACATAATTCTGCTTCAACTCCTAAAAACTCCATTTACAATCAGAGGACCATTCAAATCTTTCATCCTTCTTGGTCAGATTCGTTAATGGTAAGGCTATCTTCGAGAAACCCTCCACGAATCGTCTGTAATAACCTGCTAGACCCAAGAACCTACGTACTTCAGATGCATTAGTGGGTCTTTCCCAATTTACTACGACTTCTGTCTTTTAAGGGACCACACTAATCCAACTGCAGAAACTACATGACCCAGAAACACTACTTGATTTAGTCAGAAGTCATACATACTAAATTTGGCATACAACTGTTTTTCTTGTAGTGTGTGCAATACTATCCTTAAATGGTTAGCATAATCCTCTCTGTTACCTAAATATACTAGAATATCATCAATAAAAACTATAATAAGTTGGTCTAGATAAGGGTGAAATATCCTGTTCATCAAGTCCATAAACACGGCAGAAGCACTTGTTAAGCCAAATGACATCACCAGAAACTCATAGTGTCCATACCTAATCCAGAACGCTGTCTTAGGAACGTCAATTTCCTTTACCTTAAGCTGGTATAGCCCGAACTCAGGTCTATCTTCGAAAATACTGTAGCTCCCCTCAGCTTATCAAAGAGATCATCTATACGAGGCAACATATACTTATTCCTTATCTTTACCTTATTCAGCTGTCTATAACTGATACACAATCTGAGTGTACTGTCCTTCTTTTTTACAAATAGGACTGGTGCTCCCTAGGGCGACACACTGGGTCTGATATATCCCTTATCAATCGATTCCTATAACTACATTTTTAGTTCCTTTAGTTTAGCTGGCACCATTTTATACAGTGCCTGCAAAATAGGGGTTGTACTTGGGATTAGGTCAATAGTGAATTCTACTTCCCTACGGGTGGCAAACCTGATAACTCTTCATAGAATACGTCCGGAAACTCCTATACTACTGGCACGTCTTCAGGTTTCTGCTTTTTATCCTGCGAAATCATTATATAAGACAGATAGGCTACACATCATTTTCTCATCAACTTCCTAGCCTTTACTACTGATATAAGACTACATGGAATTAACCACCTGTTTCCTACAAGTACTACTTCCTATTTTCCTGGTTTTCTGAAAACTACCTCTTTCTTATTACAGTTAATAGAAACATGATACCTACTCAGAAAATCCATTCCAAAATTGCATCAAACTCTAGTAGGTTTAAGGGAATTAAGTCAACACAAAAATCCTGGCCTTCAGACATCACATCACAACTTCTATAACATTCACATACTACTACCACATCTCTCATAGGAATAGAGATATACAGATCCTCAGACATGTTTTCAGGAAACCTATCTAAATGTGATGCAAACATGCTAGATACAAAGAAATGTGTGGCACCAGGATCAAAGAAAACATATTCAGGCTATTTACATAAAGTCACATTACTAATTACTACATCTGGAGATTCTGTGGCTTCCTGATGCGTAACTGCATACACATACTCCGACTGCTGGGGTCGGCCTGCTACAACCTTCTACTTCCCATTGCTTGATCCATCTCCTCTATTCCCAGCACCTCTCGGCTGGTTCACAGTCTGAGATGTTACTTGCTGTACTACTTGAGCCTCTCTGGTTAATTGGGGACATTCCTTCTTGAAATGTCATGCTTGCCCACATTGGATGAAAACACCGCTCCCATTATAACATACACCAAGGTTCCTCTTACCATAGTTTTGACACAATGGCTTCCGATCTTACTGGCAACCGATTCACTTGTACGTGCTACTTTTGGCCGACTAGCTGCGCTAGTCGAGGGTCAAGTTCTCTTCCTCCTCGATTTCTGCCAATTCAAACCTCCAGATTTACCCATACTCAACCAGCCTACAATTGGGGGTCTGAATCCTCTGTCTCTTGGCCCCACTGGCATATCTCGGTCCTTCTATAAATATTCATCATCTGTCAAACTCCACTCAACTCGAATGGCGGTCTCCACTAATTGGTTAAAGTCTAGCCAGTTAGTTGTAGAAGTTATCGGAGTTCTAATTTCCTTCCTCAACCTATTATCAGATCTTTTACACCTGTCCTTCCCTTCTGCTATAATCGGAAGAGCGTATTGCGATATTAACTGTAATATTTTGCTATTATTTGTAAATATTTTTAGTAGTTTTGTCGTTTAATATAATTTCCCTTTTCAATGTGTATATTCAAAAAAATTTTAAATTTTGAATTTTAAATTTTGTAGTATGAATTTTTATATATATTTAAAAAAAAAATTTGTTATTTTTCTTACATATGAAACCAATTATAATTTTACAATATATATTTTGTTTACTAAGATATTCATTTAGGTTCATTTTAATATTTTTATAACCACGACATTTACATAACAATATAATTGAGTTAGATTTGAGTCTACGTCATTTAAAATTTAAAAGAAATCACTTGAGTGAGAAATAATAATATAAATCAAATTTGAGTAACATATGAATGATATAAACAAATGTATTATTGTTATTAATTTTTCATCGGGACTTATGTGTATTTGATCATTATTTTTATATTTTAATGGCTATATATTTTTATTTTATATAATTAGATTATATTTAAACTATAAAATATGAAAAAAAATGTAAAGGAAAAAATATAGGAAATGAGAAACAATAATAGTTATCAAATAAGTTTATGTTCTTGTTTCTTTTTTAAAAGAAACATGAAACGTGAATAGTTATCAAACATGTTCCTATTTTTGTTCTCAAAAAATAAGAATCAAGGAACAAGAAACAGGAAATGAGAAACGTGAACGTTATCAAATGGGTTCTTAGGGACCTCATTTTTACAATTAAATGTTTGATGGTGTAATTGTAACTACCCTAATACATCAAAGGTGGCTTTTGCAATTTGTCCAATAAAATAATATTTTGATCACATAATACTTATTTCTTAATTTTAATATATTAATCCTATGAATTCCCAGATTTTTTTTCTAAAAAAAGGTATCAATCAACTTATTCAACTTATTTCCATCACAATTTGTATAAAATTGAAATTTTGACATGTTGATTACTATCCACGTTTACAACCTTTAGATTATCCGACATCCGCCACATGTTCTCGTTTTCAAAAATTAATATATATATATATATTGTCCCTAAATTTTAAAGAATATATGTGGATTGTTCTTTAAGTTCTTAAAATCTATATTTTCAGTCTCTTAGAGGACGTTTGGAGCAAGGATTATCATTAAAATATAATAACCATCTTTTGTTACAATAAAAATTATTTCAAAACTTCCAATTAGCTACCATCAACACTATTTCGAAACCCTCATTTACTACTATATTTACTATTTACTACCCTTTTTATTATTTTACATTCATCATTTTTTTTTCTACAGTGTTTACTTTCCTTCTCAAATTAAAATAGTTTACACCTCAAAACACCTACAATAAACAAAACTAAAATAATCTATACCCTAAACACAAACTATCATAACCTAATTATAATAACCTAAGATTATAATAACTAACTCACTACTCCAAACATTTCCCAAGTTTTTTAGAATATGTGCATTTGATCCTAAATTTTTAAAATACACCTGATTAATCCATGAATTTCCTAAAAATTGGTTTAAAAAGTCTATGCAACAATTTTTTTATTATTTTAAATTAGAAAAATAATCTTTAACAAATTACCTCTTCTCTCTGAATTTAGTAATTAAACCTATTGGTCGAAAATTCAAAATGGCATATAATTTTATCATATATTTAAAAAGAAAAATACTTAGAGAGAGCCCTTTTCACGACTAAAAATGTACATTTGAAAAATTCATGCCAAATTTACCTATTCCAAAAAAACTGAGAAAACTAAAAAAGATACATCTTTAAAAAATGTAGGGACAAACCACATCTATTCTTTAAAATCAAAAGATGTGATCTCAAATCTCTATTATTACATTTTTTTGTGGTCTTTTGGAATAAATATCTGGTCATAGGACGACAGCAGCAGCAATAATAATAATAATAATAATAGTAATGGTACTTTTTAATTTTTTAATTCTAAAACTATCACATTAGTTTTGGTTCAATATTTAACCAATTTTATTAATTGAAGATTAAAATTATGTATTTTCTAATTATTAAAAACGAGGCCTCGTTCGCTAACCATTTGATTTTTTATTTTTATTTTTGAAAATTAAGTCTATTTCATCTACATTTTTTTAGTAATTTGAATCTTTCTTAAGTACAATGGTTGAATTCTTAATCAAATTTAAAAAATAAAAACAACTTTTTAAAAGTTATTTTTTTTAGTTTTCAAAATTTAGCTTGATTTTTTAAACCATTGCTGAAAAGTAGATACCAAATGAAGAAATTTAGAAATTAAAATAGTGTCCATGTGCTTAATTTTAAAAAACAAAATTATTATCAAATGGAGCCTTAGTCATTCGATTTAAAATTTAGGGAGTAATTTAACACAAATCTCATACCATATTTTACCTAAAAATTTAAATTTATTTCATCAATACTTAACAATATCCAGGTGGGAAAAATTATAAGCCTAATATTTTTTTAAAAAAAAAGTCTTACAAAATAAAAATGAAATTGAGAATTATCGAAAACAAGGAATTTTTTAATTAAATTAAGGTGGTAGGACCTCAACAAGCCGTATAGTTCAATCATTATCTATATAATGCAATACTTCCAAATTTCATTGTCGTTCAGCAATATGGCGTGAAACACGACATTGCAAACTAAAACTCATTAAACTAAAGATAATAATGAATAATTAATTTCAGGAACTTTTATATTTATGGTGCGTGAAAAAAAAAAAAAAAAAAAGAGAGGCAAAGATTAAGGAAATTATCCTATACTATGGTAGAATAATTTTTTATATTATCTCTACTTATTGTATGTCACATCAATATATTTTTTAAAATAGAATGAGAAATTGAAAATATTTATAAAGACAAAATTATAGTGTGAATAAATGATACTAAATTTTTTTTTCAAATGTTACAACAATCTAGCATCATTATTATTTCGATGATTAAATATATTTGTTAGGTTTTAATCTTTGGATATTTTTTTTTCTAGGATATATATATATATTTCTAGTTGAAAATTGATCACTTTTCCATTGAGATCTCAAATATATATAGAATATATTCAAACTTATTAATATACGTTGCATATACTATGGTTTTATGTTTTGGTGTGTTTACATCCATTCCGACAAAATAGACACATTTAACAAACCTGAAGCATTGGCACGCTTTTCACTCACTCACTTGAGTCGGACTCAATCACTCTTTTCCAGATTTGGGAGTGTTAACGTTAGGTGTCGTATGGGCTAGGATGGACTCGCTGAAGTATCTCTTTGAAAAGCTAGTAGTAGACCCATAGATCATGGAACAAATAGGGTGGGTAGGCCCAACCAACTACCAAAGTGCACTAAACCTAGTAGAGATCTTCGAAGTAATGTCACTCGATCATTATCAAATCGACTGCAATCTTTCGGTTTTCAAGATCGACTCTTTCAACCGCACATTTCCATTATGTACTTTCTATGGGAGCCATTTTTGCATATACTAAAAATGTGAATATACATCGACTATATTGTTTGGTAAATAAGACGATATATTGTACAAGTTGTCTTGTTTATCACTTATCAAATATACTGTGGTTTCTTTCTAAAAGTCAAGTATATATCAACTATATTGTGATATATATCAAGTATACATTTGTTTTTCCCTCGAAGTTTTTTGGCGATTCTTGCTTTTGTTTTTTGGAAAACTTCCCTCGGCTATGTTAGTTTTGAAAAGAAAACCATTCCAAAAAGTTCATAACATCAAGAAACATCCCTAACATGCGTCTTTTTGTATTATTATTATTATTATTATTAGGGCAAATTTCAATTTATACCCCTGAACTTTAGGGTTTGTATCACTTTAAACCTTAAACTAATAATTGTATCGATGTAAACCCTAAACTTTTGGGGTTGTATCAATTTAAACCCTAAATTTTTGGATTGTATCAATTTAAACACTAAATTAATAATTGTATCAACTTAAACCCTGAACTTTCACAAGTATATTAATTTAAACCCTAAACTTTCATAATTGTATTAATTTGCAACACATTTTTTCAGATTTAGTTTGACAAATATCAAAAAAAACATTTAGTTTTTTTTTTCAATCAAACTTATGTAAGTTTAGAGGTTTAATAGATAAAATTACAAGTCTTACACTATGTTTATCCATATAAAACATAATAAAGAGTTTAAATTGATACATTTATAAAAGCTCAGGGTTTAAATAGATACAACTATAAAATTTTAGGGTTTAAATTGATACAATTATTAGTTTGGGGTTCAAATTGATACAATTATTAGTTTGGGGTTCAAATTGATACAATCCCCAAAGTTCAAGATTTAAATTAATACAATTATTAGTTTAGGGTTTAAATTGATACAACTCCCAAAGTTTAAGACTATAAATTTATATTTGCCCTTATTAATATTATTATTATTATTATATATCTTCAAAATTCTGAATGGTAAAGAGGTATACAAAAGTAAATTGGACTGGGCAAAGTAATAACCTAGTAGGCCATTCATGTAGAAAGTAGGAAAATTTAGATAATGGTATAATTGAGCCTATTTATTTAATCTATATGGGTAGAAAATGCATTAAAAAGACATAAAAAAGTTTCCATTTATTTCTCTGTGTTTCAACCTCTTCTAATTTCTTAAAATTTTGGAAGATATGTTAGGAATATATATGTTTGGTACCATACCTCCAATTCTTAAATGGCATATATTTTTTAATCTAAATTTATGTTGATTTGGTAAGGATTATATCATGTAAGTTCATCGACAATCAATAATTCCAACATGTATGCCTTAGACAACTAACAAACTACATCCAACAATTGTAAAATTACAAGCCACCAATTCTAATATAATTAACTGACCAATTTTTATTTTCCTCTCAATATAACTTATGCTCCTTCAAAATGTGAGACTCCCTCTCAACAATAACTTCTATCTTTCCACTTTCAAGTATAGACCACTTTACTTGGAATACTTAGGTTTCCCTAAGTAAGTGAATCCCTTATTAAGTTGCAGCAGACAATTCACTAAGATTTAAAGATTCACACTCGAGATTGAGAGTAGTAAAAGCTTAACAATTACAAGGATTGACATAATGAAAATCTTCTTTCCAAACACAACCAACACAAATGACTCAACAATTCTTCAAAAGCGGCAACCTTAACAAAGAGTATAAAATATGCACAACAGAAAAAGAGAAACAGACCCATATCATAATCTGTTGAGCCTAGATAAGGAAAATATACTCTAGAATAAACACCCAAAAAATTTTAAATAAGAAAATATACTCCTCTCATGACCAATTGATTTTGAGATGAAATTCTATGTTATCCAATATTCTATCAAAACCAGGAAACCTAAACGGGATGTAATAAAAAAAATAAATAAAAAAGATCCAATCTGAGAATATTAAAACCTTAAGAAACACCATCTTTAGATACACATGGTCAAAATGTCACATTGAGAAAATGAAGGGTCTCACACTTTTTATAAAATAGATGGATTACTTCTCTTATTATCAATTACTTATTAGATGGAATTCATGTTATCTAATACACTTCTCATGATTAAGCAAAAGGAACAACACATGCTCTTTAGCTATAATAAAAACAAAATATTAAAAAATTAAGATTATTAATTAATGGTTTCGTAGAAATATAAACATAAAATTAAAATATAATAATAATGACAAAATTTTCTTACATGGCTTCCCATACCCTCTATAAATAGGAGTGTGGTGAGAGCAATACTCTCTCATTCCCAAACAAAAAAAACAAAGTATGGCTTTCAAACATAGTTATCCCTTTCTTAGCTTTGTATTTCTTCTTTTTCTTGTAGCTGCAAAAGCCAAGGAACCCTCTCCACACTCTATTGATGTAGTCAAAAGAAGTTTCTTTCCTAAAGATTTCATTTTTGGCTCAGCATCTTCTGCTTATCAGGTAAGAAAGAGTTACATTTCATTTTAATGTAACTTCAATAAATAACTTTTACAAAACGTTTCTTAATGATTTTATTATTCTCTCAAGTTAATGTTGTGTTTGGATTAACGTTTTGAGTGTTTGATTTTAAAAATGAGTTGTTTAAACAAAATTTGTAGTGTCCGACAACTATCGAAATTGACTTTTTAAACATTGAGTTTAAGAAAAAAGTCATTAGGAATGAAACACTAATCCAAATCAATTTTTAGAAGGAAAAAAAAATGTTTGAGCGTTTAACTGAAAATCCTCTTACATTTTCATCATACATGAAAATGACAAAAATATCTTTACACTTTCCTACCTAAATATCTTTGTCTTCACTTTCACCATTTTTGTTGCCAACGAGTATTTACCATCATTGTTCATTGCCAAATGTCGATGACTACCATGGTCGACTACTACTACGACCAATATCGACCGTCAATTAATGTTCTAGTGTTAGTTAATAGTTATTGTTTATAATAATGTCACATTAGCAAAATATTTCGTGTACCAAATAAAATTGTTGAGGAACCAATTAAGTTTAACCAAATATAAGAGGGTTTTTTTCTAAAAAAAAAATTATTATTTTAAATCGTTTTCGTGTTTAAAAGAAAATGTATTTTTTAAAAATGTACTTAATCCACCTAATTGGCCCTCAATTGTTAGTGCAATATATTTCTCCTTTTAAGAAATGTACCTAACGAAAATTTATTATCCATTATTGATAATTCTAAAATTTTGCTATATTGTGTAAATATTTTGGTTCATTTTTTTATATTTGATAACAATCATTTTATGGTTTGAATAGAAACAATTAATAAAAACACGGTTTTCATATATTCATTAAAAAATTATAACATAATATGCAATTTGTAAAAAAGGTTACCTCTGATATTTTTTTATTATTATTTTTTAATGGTGACTTATTTCATATATGTTTGTCAAAATCTCAGAATCTTTATGATTGGGAATTTGATTATTACACTTTGAAAAGCTTAGATCCCTCCATTTGATGAACAAAATACTATCAGAAGTAAAAATTGAAAATTGAAAATTTATTCTATCAGTGTCTATTGATGATAGATAACGATAGACATTAAATAAATGCCTATTAGTGTCAATCACTGATAGACAATGATATTTTACTATATTGGTAAATAATTTGATTCATTTTTTATATTTGAAAACAATATTAAAAGAATAATTTATTAATATATTTAGTTTTCTTAAGTGATTTTATTTGACTTTACTTTTTTTTAATTTTCTTTTAATTTCAGTTTGAAGGTGCTGCCAATGAGGATGGAAAAAGACCAAGTATATGGGATACCTTTACTCACCAACACCCAGGTCTCTTTCTCTTAACTTGTTTTCTTGTAATTTACTCTCTTTTTGAAAATATTGTAAATCATATATAATATGATTATGATTAATTCTTTTTATACCTTTGTGTTTGGTTTCCTCCATATAAAAATGAGGAAGATATCCTAAAATGTTAAAAGTGACAAACAAACCAATGTACTATATCTATTTTCCTTAAGGACTACCTAGGAATTATAAATTATTACTTAAAAACTACAAAATTAAAGTATTGTTGAAGAAGAACATGATATAATTCATCATTGATGTCCATTTATTCTATTTTTTATACAATTATTGATCATTTTTTTAAATACTTGATGGTGGAGAAATCAAATTTCTCGCATTGAGCTAGTTTGATTATACAAACTTTTTATCGATTGAACTAGGCTTATTTTTTCTTTACCAATATTTAGATGTATTATCTTATTTTTGTTGTCTTCTTTACTTAACTTTGAGTATGTGTGCAATTCTTCCTACTACTTTTTATGTTACGTAGAAATATTATAAAATAGGTTAAGATACCATTTCGATCTCTACACTTTGAAGTTTGTTTAATTTTAATCCTTGTACTTTCAATTGTTCATTTTTAGTAACTTTCAATAAATGTTATTAAATTTTGTACTCAAAGTTAATTTTTAATGAAATTCATTTAACTAGTAATTCTAATGTTCATATAAGGAATTACAAAATTGTAAATATATTTTCATAATTTATAATTAAAAAATATTAATAGTTAACCAAAAGTTTTAAAAAAATAAGCAATAAACTAGCTAACTAATTTTAAGATTTATGAAAATTACAAAGACTAGAATTGGATGACTGAAAGTAGAGGAATTAAAATTGAACAAACTTTAAAGTATTTGGACCAAAATGATATTTTAATCTAAAATTTAAGAGAAATTTTTATAAATAAGAAAAATGGCAAACTATTTACAGAATTAACAAAAAAAAAAAAAACATTGATGACACTATCAACTTTTATCAACCTCTATCAATGATAGATTTGTACCATTTTCTATCACTGATATTATGAATGATAGACTTATATCATGATAGACATTGATAGGCTTTTATCAGCCTCTATCAGCAATAGACTTCTATTGGTTTCTATCACCGATAAATATTGATAGATTTCTATCTACCTATTAGTGATAAACTTGTATCAACTTTTATCACTACGTCTATGTGTGATAAATATTGATAACTATGTCTATCACAACTATAATTAAATTTTACTATTTGGGTATATATTTTTTTCATATTTTTGTGTTTTTCAAAATCCCCCAAAATTTAATATAGGTTTAGAAGCATTTAAAAATTATTCCTCAATAAAAAATTTCTAGTGAGCTTTCCAATTATAGCTCAATATAATCATAGTTGATAGAAATCTTTATACTAAAGGTTAATGTATTCGTTTTTTCTTTCTTTTTATTTATTGTAATATGTCAGCAAAAACTGAACGGAAGATTTTTATAAATAGAAAAATCTAGGCACACATTTTATACGATCCGTTTTAAAATGAAATCATTCTTTATCCTATTAAAAAGCAAGTCATTATAAAAACTTCTAAAACTTTAAAAATCAAATTAGAAAGAATTAGAGGAAAAAAGATTATACAATTTGTGTAAATAATGTCTAAATCCAAAGAAATAAATCAAACACTAAAAGAATGAAAAAAAAAAAAAAGAAAAAGAAAAAAAGACTTACTTGATCGTTTGTAAAATTGTAGAGAAAATTTACGATCACAGCAATGGAGATGTAGCTATTGATCAATACCATCGTTATAAGGTGCGTAAACAATACGAAAATGTTTAGGCTTTATTATATTATTAATTTATTGACATCATTTTTTATTACTTATATTTATTAAAAAATTAATGGATAAATTCTTTTTAATGCAGGAAGATGTTGCCATTTTGAAGAAAATTGGCTTCAATGCTTACAGATTCTCAATTGCTTGGTCTAGAGTTTTGCCAAGTAAGAAAAAAGGGTTGAGTTATTGTTTACAATTATACTTTATTTTTTATTTTTATATTTTAAAATAATAAAAATTATTGAGAAGAAATAATAGGCTGGTAAATATATAAGTTGTTTGAAATTACTATTTGGCAATATTTTTAGTATTAAAGTCTTTTTCATATAAATGAAGTTCATGTTTCCTTCCAGAATATAGAGTCTATAAGTAATTATTTTAATGTGCAAAAAATATTAAAAAATTTCGATCGTTTTGAGTGAAGGTGTTTTAAACTCTATGTGATAATCATTTATTTATTTTGAAAATTATGCTAATTTTCAAATTTTCTATACAAACATCTCAAATTCTTAGCCAATTTTTTAAATTGATTTTTTTTAAAAAAAAATTGTAATAATTTTCAAATTTTGAGAAATACTCTTAAAATGTATAGACGACAAAACATCAATAGATCGAAGTGATGTTTAGAAATTTAATATTAAAAAATAAAAAGCAAAATACTAAATGGTACACTAAAGTCAAATTATTTACAAATATAATAAAATTTCAATATCTATTTACGATAAACCATGATAGATTGCAATAAACTATTATATGTTTCTATCTGTATCATGATAGACACATATAGTAGTCTATCGCAATCTATCATAGATAGACTGTGATATTTTGTTATTATTTGTAAATATTATCAGCAATTTTGTCATTTAGAATAATTTTTCTAATTATTTTGATGTTGTAAATGTTTATATAGAAAAGTAAGTTGTGCTTTTTTAGTTGACTACTCAACTTAAATTTTATCAAATTATTTTTAAATTTGTTAATAAAAATATAACTTAAATACAACTCCTCAATAAAGACAGTTTTGAAATGGAATCTCTTTCAAAAACTTAGCATATTATTCATGGATCTTTGATGTATTCAAGCATGTCCTTTTATTTTACATTTTTTACATTATACTTTCATTTATTATTATTACAGAGGGAAAACTTAGTGGAGGAGTGAACAAGAAAGGAATTGAATACTACAACAATCTCATCAATGAACTACTTGGAAATGGTGGGTATTTTTATAATATCTCCTTAATTAGTTTTATTTTATGGATTTAATATTATTAGTATTCACACTCTTAATTTCAAAGGCATGCAACCCTATGTCACCCTTTTTCATTGGGACACTCCCCAAGCTTTAGAAGATGAATATGGAGGCTTTAGGGGACATCAGATTGTGTAAGTATGAACCTTTCATATTCTCATGCATTAATAGAATATAAAATTCCAACATTTTCCAACAAAAGTATTATAATCGAAATAGAAAGATTCAAATCTTTAACCTTAATAAAATTATTAAATAACAGCTAGTTAAGTAATACTTAAATTGATATTAAATAAGTAATTGTTGCTTGTCCTTGAGAGGTTGATAAGTTATTTCTAATTTTTTTTTTAAAAGATAAGTTTGCATTTAAATAATAAAGGATGTTTGAACCATACAAGTTTAATTTTTGCTTGAGAGGTTTTCTACTTTTATTTTCATTATTTTCTTTAAGAGTTTTGATCAAGTTATTTGTAAAAACAGTACAAATTTACTCTGGTTAAGTAATATATAATTAAATCTACATTCACCTATTAGTTTAAGGTTTTGTGTCAATAAGTGGTTTAAGAATTCTCAATGTTTGCTTGTTTTATTTTTTTAGAAACATAAATTATATTTTAAAATATTCTAAAAATTAATTATAGGGATGATTTTCGAGATTATGCTGAACTTTGCTTCAAAGAATTTGGAGATAGAGTGAAGCATTGGATCACCCTCAATGAACCATGGAGCTTCAGTATGGGAGGTTATGCCCAAGGAGCCAATGCTCCCGCTAGATGTTCTTCTTGGCAACCATTTCATTGCTTTGGTGGAGATTCTGGCATTGAACCATATATTGTTGGTCATTATCAACTTCTCGCTCATGCAGCCGCTGTCAAAATTTATAGAACAAAATATCAGGTTCTCTGACTCTAACATTATGAATTTGAAACTTTAATATCTAATAATCGTTCTCTTAAATATATAAAAATAGGTACTACATTTAGTAAATCATTTGATGTATTTTTAAAGATTTGAACATATGGATGTTGACAATGTATGAAATTAGAATGATCAAATATACTTTGAAGAGGACTTCCCAACTATTTGAATATCTATAATATTGAACTTTTAGCACCTTCGAATTGTTAATTAATTAAATGTAAATTTAATCATTTTAGAAATTTTCATAGGCATATCAAAAGGGTAAAATTGGCATCACCTTAGTGACGGTTTGGTATGTTCCATATTCAAATAGTGAGGCAGACAAAAAAGCTGCAATTCGAGCTCTTGATTTTATTCTTGGCTGGTAAGCAATATTTCACTTTAATAATATTCTTTTTTTTATTTTCTATTTTTGAAAATTAATCTTATAAATGCACTCATCCTAATTTTATTGCTTTATTACCTACTTTTATAAATATTTTCAAAAAGTTATTTCTTAAAGTTGACTTAAAATTGAAATGTGTATTTTTCAAGAAAGGTATGAAACTTGTTAAGAATTTGTGAGAAAATAAATACATTTGAAAAACATGAAACTTTAAAAAAAAATAGTTCTCAAACAATACTTTAGACCAAATTAGCGATAATGATTTTATTTTTCAGTTTTTTTTTAAAAAAAAACTTTATATTTTTTCATGTGGTCACTATATGATCACATTTATTAAAAAAAAGATTTGAATTATTTGAAAAAATTCTAAAAACAAAAACACATTTTTCTTTCTAAAAAGAATAAAAATAAAATGTTTATTCAAATTCTTTTTTTTTCTTTAGTTTTATTAGTTTTGGTTCTAATTTGGAAAACATTAGTAAACGAAGAACCTTATGATCAGTTGAACTAATATTTATATACTTCATTTTTAAAAACTATACCGAAAACTAAATTATTATCAAGTGAGCTTAATTTTTTGTTTTTGTTTTCTACATTAAATTTAATCAAGTGTATGTGATTTGAGAGTGATTTTGAAAATTTTCCATTTTTTCATGTTCAAAATCACTGCAAACAGGTAAAATAAGTTCAATATTTATTTTTACATTTCTAATTGCAATTTTCATGTCACCAAAATTTATTCTGAAGGATTAATAATATGCTTCTGATTGACTTTGAAAATGAACAAAATTGATTTTGACTATTTCATAATCACTCTCAAATATGTCCTAAGCTTATAATCACTTCTTACACTACTTCTATAAGTTTATTTGTGTTGTTATCCACTTCCTCCAACGTGAAAAATAGTATATATATATATATATATATATATAAAAGAAAAATCAAACTCTGTTCATATAATGAACTAACATTAAATACATTTATATAGGTTCATGCATCCAATAACCTATGGAGATTATCCACCTATTATGAGGGAATTGGTAAAAGAGAGATTACCAAAGTTTTCAGAAGAAGAAAGTGCTTCAATTAAAGGCTCAATTGATTTCCTTGGATTAAATTACTACACTGCTAATTATGCAAAAGACAATCCCAAAGCATCTGGTCCACAACCAAGCTACTTGACAGATTATAGAGCTAATTTATCAAGTATGTGTTTTAATTTTAATTACTCTCAAATTACTAGTTCATCTATATTCAAGTGATTTTTCAATTTCCTTTTCTTTTTCATCCTTTAATTGTTTGTTCAAATTTGTTCTTTTGGCCTTTATTGTCCAGCATTTGGATGTTTTGATATTCATGCGTTTTGTTTAACATTTTGTAATGTTTTTTTCTATTATTGTAGCTGATCGTAATGGAGTTTCAATTGGTCCCAAGGTAACTTACGTGAATATTTCTTCATCGATTAATCTGTACTACTATGTATTATTATCCATTTATCTTCGTTCTAACCATCTATTTTGATTATGTTCTATATGTATATATATATATAGTTTAGTGCAATATCTTGGCTTGCTGTTTATCCAGAAGGATTGAAGAATTTATTGATCTATACAAAGACCAAATACCAAGATCCAATTATCCATATCACAGAGAATGGTATGAATTGAAAATCTATAAGTTTAGAAAAAAAAAACAAAGTAATACTTGGTACAATTCAAGCTACACCATTTCCATGCATCCCTTCGATCACAAAGAGAATAAGATCAACAATTTTTTTTAAAAAAATTCATGTGGTAGCTTGTGATTGGCCGCTTTGATGGAACGTATAAAGATGGGTACAACTCAAGATGCACCTAACAAAAAAAATTATTTGAAAAAATATACATAATTAATTACACTTTTTTTTAATTATTTAAAATCATATTTTGTAGGATATCTTGAAATTGAAGGACCCCCATTTGATGAAATGATCATGGACAAGGCTAGAGTCAAGTACCATCACGACCATCTTTACAGTATTCACGAAGCAATGAAGTAAGTATGAAAAATCTAGTTACGTCTCCCTTTGACATGCTCTTAGATAAATATGGATTTCATCTCGAAACAAATCGACGATTAAGGAAATAACTTATGTATGTGACAAAAATTATGAGATCTCACCAATTTTTTCAATTTAAGATACTCAACATACCTCTTTCGAGATAGTGCCTCTATAAAGTCCATGTGTGACGCGAGTATGTGGTTTAAAACACACATGGACTTCACAGGTCCGAATATCATATTTGATAAACATAAAATTTCATCTCAAAATTAAATGAGAGCATAACCTATGTATATAGGTTAGATCTCCATATCTTTTTAAGATTTTCATCACAATCAACTAATTAAAAGAAGTTTTGAGCAATCTCATGAAATATATTAAATTTTTTCATGTACGTAGAAGAAATTTCTCATATATACAATTGTTTTTTTTTGGAAATTATTATTGTAGGGCTGGGGTAAGGGTAAGTGGATACTTTGCATGGTCATTTTTGGATAACTTTGAATGGGCAAGTGGATATGCTGTTCGTTTTGGCCTCTACTACATTGATTACAAAAACAATTTGAAGAGAATTCCAAAGCTCTCAGGCAAATGGTTCGAAAATTTCCTCAAAACTTGAAGATAATTCATCTCATGATCTATGTTGCTCGTCTTGTTATCTGTATTGTCGTGTTTGTTGATTATATGGCAAATGCTAGTGAAAGAGCTAGAGAAATGTACCAAAAAATGATGTTATTTACTTATGTATCTTGATGATCAGTAAAATAAGAAGGCTACTATCATGAATAGTCCATTTTAAAAGATAATTTTTCCTTTTTTTAATTCAGGCAGTGTTATCCTATTTATTTTCTTGGATGAACAAATAAGCAAACAATTATAAAGATGAAGATGCCAAATCCACCTCCACTAAAAAAGATAGCCAACTAGGACTATCATCCCACCAAACAAGAGATTGAGATTTGAAAATGATAAGGAGGTGTCTATTGCAATTTAACAATGTTATGACTGATGTTATAGCAATTCACAAGACATTTAAAAGAAAACACAAGAGAATGACACCCGAGATTGATAACCCAATTCATTGTAAATCACCTACATCTATGGGGCAAAGTATCCAAGAAAGATAACTTCACTAACATCAATGAAAAACAATTACAACGAAAACTTATCTGTAATGAATGCACGATTACAGTGTCTCTCGTACAACTTTATCAGTCAACTAATAACCTCGGCTCCCCCTAGGTGTAAGACTCATTCTCACGTGACTTAGGCTCTCCCTAACCGTTCAAAGAACCTCAAACTATTTAGCATTGAGAGCCTTTGAAGATGTTATCAATCTGATTTTCAGTTTGAATATGTTCCAAGACAATCTATTTTCTTTCAACCAATTCTCGAATTAAATGGTGTTTGATGTCAATATGTTTTGTTCTACTATGTTGAATTGGGTTCTTAGAAATATTGATTGCGCTCAAGTTGTCACAATACAATGTCATACCATTTGCGTGACATCATATTCTCTAAGCATCTATTTCATCCAGAGAAGCTGAGTGCAACTACTATCTGCAGTAATATACTTGGCTTTAGTAGTGGATAGAGAGACATTTTATTTCTTGCAAAACCAGGACACCAAATTGTTTCTTAAAAGGAAACATCCACCAGGAATGCTTTTTCTATCTTTTGAGCTTTCATCATAATTTGCATCACAATAACCAACTAGAGAGCGGTTAGTGTCAAAAGAATATAGAAGATCATACTCACATGTACCATTAATGTATTCGATGATTCGCTTGGCACTCAATAAATGACCAACTTTAGGTTTCGCTTAATATCTGGCAAAGATCCCAACGGCAAAAGAAATGCCAGGCCTATTGGTAGTGAGGTAAAGTAAACTCCCAATAATACTTTGATACAGGCTCTTATCAACACATAACCCATTGGGGTCTTTAGTCATTTTAACATGAGTGGGAATAGGGGTTGTCTTTGTATGAGCATTTTCAAGTCCAAACCTATTTAATCCCTTGCATATTTTCTTTGAGAGATGAAAATTCCATCTTTAAGCTGTTTGATCTAGAGACATAAGAAATATTTTAACTGGCCCATAAAGCTCATTTAAAATTCAGTATGTATTTGATTTACAAAACGATCCACGAGATGCTGTGACATTCCTCCAAACACAATGTGATCCAAAATAAACTTGGGTAATCATAAGGCTCCCCTGTTCTTTCTTCACAAAAAATATTTGGTCAATTCTCCTTCTCACATATCCCTGTTTAAGAAGAAATTCAGATAAATGATCATACCAAGCACGAGGTGCTTGCTTCAGGCCATACTAAGCTTTTTGAAGCTTGTATACATAATCAAGGTGATTAGGATCAACAAATCCTTAAGATCGCTCGACATAGACTTCTTCATTTAAGTACCCATTGAGAAAGGTACTTTTGATATCCATCTGGTCAAGTATGAACTTGAGGAACCAGGCAACACTTAGCAAGAGTCTGATGGCTTCCAGACGTGCTACAGGAGCAAACATCTTATCAAAGTCAACACCTTCTATTTGAGAGTACCTTTGAGTGACCAGGCGAGCCTTATTTCTTATGACCATTCAACCTACATCAGATTTACTCTCGATGATCCATTTTATGCCAATGACATTTGTTGAAACAGGTCGTGGGACCAACATCTAGACTTGAAGTCTTTCAAATTTTATAAGTTCTTCTTGCATTGCATTAATCCAACACTCATCTTTCGAGGCTTCAAAAGTATTTTTAGGTTCATAAAGGATGTGAAACAAATATTATCAATCATTTGGAGGTAGTCCACTTTTTCCCTTTTTCTGATGAAAACTCTAGAATCAACATCTTCTATAATATTACTGGGAGGATGATTCTTCAAGATCCTATTAGAGGGTTGCTTAGAACGTTTATGATTCTCTTCACTATTCGAGACTATATAGTCTTCAGGATTTACAGACTTGTCAAAGGAATTGTTATCAGCAATTTGTGAGACAACCAATTTAGATTTACTCCCATCTGTCACAGCATCAACATCATCGTCTTCAATCGCCTCAACACTCCTTCTTTCTTCATTCAAATAATCTAGGACAACATTGATAGACTCCATAACGCTCTTTGTACGCTTGTTATAGACCCTATAGGCTCTGCTATTTACTGAGTACCCAAGAAAAATTCTTTCATTACTTTTGGAATCTCATTTTTCATTTGGATCTCGATCAACTAATATATAACATGGATTACCGAAAATATGAAAGTATTTGATATTAGGTTTCCTCCCCCTTAAAATTTCATAATTTGTGTAGCCAGTACCAGGCTAAATAGCAATCCGATTATGTATGTGACAAGTAGTATTCAGGGCTTCAGCCCAAAAATGATATGGGAGGTCAAAAGCATGAAGCATAGCTCGAGCCATCTCCTGTAAGGTTTGGTTCCTTCGTTCGACAATTCCATTCTGCTGAGGCGTGATGAGGGTAGAGAACTCGTGATGTATACCTTCGAAGTGACAAAAATCAGTAAATTGACTAATTTCAAATTCCCTTCCATGATCAATGTGTATACAGAAAATGTTCAATCCTCTTCTCTTTGCAGTGGGAGATAGAGAGTTTTGAGCACTTGAAATGACGCATACTTATCTCTTATAAATTTAACCCATGTGTATCTGGAAAAGTCATCAACATAGACCATGACATATTTTTTTCCTCCAAGCTTTCTACTTATATGGGTCCATAAGGTCTACACGAATTAGCTCGAGGATGCGATTTGTAACAATTACTTATGCCTATTTATGAGGCACTCTCGTTTGTTTCCCTTCTTCGCATTCTCCACATATAACCCTTTCATAGTTGCTGACATTTGAAAGGACAATCACAACATTTCTCATCACATTCTTCTATATGGTTTTTCTACCGAGATATCCAAAATGCTTGTGCCACAAAGCTATTCTATCATGGTTAGATACAAGGCAATTATGGTTGGAGCTTATAAAGGTCCACATATAGCAGTTGTTTGTAGAGCACTTTCTTGCCATGGCAAGAGTTTTAGCATTATCTGTGACGACACAACCATCTCTTGTAAAGTTTACATTTAGCCCTTGATTACAGAGTTAACTTATACAGATAAGATTTGTTGTCAACCCTTCAACTAACATCACATCATCAAGAATAGGTAGTCCAAAATATTTCAGTTTCCCTTTGCCAATAATCTTTCCAATGGCTCCATCACCAAAAGTGACTTGACCTGATCCAATCGCCTTAATGTGAGAAACATAGTTCTTTTCGCTAGTCATGTGCCTCGAGCACCTGCTGTCAAATAACCAATCATTTTTTGTTGAAGATCAAAGAGATGTGAGAATCACATTACACAGATTTTGACTAGTTTTAATTTTCCACACTTTCTTTATAGGGGAAGTATTTGATTTCTTGTTGAATACATGCCTAGTAAACAATGTGGGGTTCTCACGATTATGATACCCATGAAGCTTGTAACAGTAGGGTTTTATGTGACCTCTTTTTCCACCAAAATGATAGATCCATTACACTCTATTCACTTGTATCTTATTTTGAAATTGAGTTGTGGTAGAACATTCAAGCTGCGAATTTCTCCAAGGTTCTATTTCTTTTACAAACATAATTTTCTGTTTTTCTTTATCTTAAGGTTACCTTCCTTTTGAATTGATGGAACTAGAGAATCCAATGTCTCGAGCATCCCTGGATGGCTTACTTTTAGAGATGATTTTATCAAGGTGATCTGTTCTAGAATTTAACATCCGAATAGAATTATACATTGACTCTTTTTCAACTTTAACTTTACTGAGTTTATGCATCAAGTAAAAAATGACAGACCTAAGACGAGAGTTATCAACAATAAGGGATTCTATCATTCTTTTCTGGATATCAAGAGCCTTCACATCCTCATATTTCTGCTTATATAGCTCACGATAGACATCTGTAATTGATGAGTCAGATAATTCATCATTACCAACTATTGCAGTGAGTTCATCCATTAGTTTTTTATTTTTAGAATTGGCGGATGAACTACAATTGACAAAAGCCTTGACATCTTCTTCAAACTCACTACTGACATCCAACTCTTCATCAGAAAAAGTCATGCGTAACTTTTGTTTTGATGTTTCAAGAATGTAGGATATTTAGACTGATAGTGACCAAAACTTTCTTCTCTACAACGAAATAACTTATCTTTGTTTGAGTCAACCACTTTTGGTTTGTCAGAGTCCTTCTTAAACCATTGAGATCTATAAACAAATGCCCTAGAAATATTTCCATTCTTTGTCGATTTAGGAGAGTGAAAACAAACTTCAGCAAAGGGGTGCGATTGCATCAGTGAAATTTTTGCTAGAACCCTTTCCTAATTCAGCAGAATGTTGGTCAATTGATGACTGCAAGGTAATTCCCTTATTTCTTTTCTTAGGCCTGTCACTAAAAGATATTTCAAAAGTTAGTAAAGAATGAAATAGATCATCAACATTCATGGTGAAAGTATCCTGGGTTTCTTCTATAGCAGTGACCTTTATGCCAAATCTCTTTGGTAGAGATTTGAGAATTTCCCAAATAAGTTTTCCTTCTAGAATCTTCTCACTCAGAGCAAATGATTCATTTGCAATATCAAGAAGTTTCACATTGAAGAAAACAGGATCATTAAGCACTCTAATTCATCAATTTTAGTATCAAATTAAGCATGTTTATCAAACAAAAAGAGGGTTTCATAAAAGACTCACCTTTGATGATTTTAAACTTCAAATTCAGCTCCAATCTCCTCAGTTACAAGGTATAGATCACCAAAAGATCTTCCCTACTATTCTCTTTGGACCTTAGATTAATTTGTGGGAATCAAAATGAGCTGAATTGAGGATATTTAGAGAGGTTTTTTCTGGTTTTCAGCTGAACATGAAAAACACTTTCTTCATCAGTTTTTCTCCCAAGAATTCAGAATGCATGACCTTTTATTTCAACAATTGAAACCAACTTTTGTTCGATTTCTTCCATGCAATCAAATTACACATGAATTGGACAGCTTCACCTCGAATAGTTAGTGGAATTTTGGTGGCACAATAGTGGGAAAATCCCACTTTAGTGGAATTATCCAAAAATCAATTTTCTTATTAATTTTGAAATTCCTTTTCAAAATTAATACCAAATTTCAGATTTAAATTCTTTAGCTAAACTGAAATTTTATTAACTTGACCAAAAATTAATTCAATAATTAATTTTTAAATAAAATTAATAATTAATTAAAAATTTTAATTAATTCTATTAATTTAATATCAAATATTAAATGAATTAAACACCAATTCCACTACCATGAATCCTTGTTCATGTATTTAATATTTAAATCGAATTTAAATATTATTCAATTCTTCAAATTCGTTTAATTCGATAATTAATGTGTAATTGTATCACATATAATTACTAATTACCTTAATTCGAATTTGAACGTTTCAAATTAAACTCATCACTCTATTATAAGGTTTATTCCGTTTGTGAGCTAGTATGGGGACCTAATTTTCCTACAAATCATGAGCTCCAACGATTCGAGATTAATTGACTAAACTCATTAAACTGAATTAATCAACATTCGTTAACTACCGGGTCACATCATTAAAGTCCAATAGTTACACTCCCCTCACTGTAGATATAATTGTGTCTACTCGATATAACCATAATTAGTAAGTTAACTCTGAAGTAACTCTTATCAAAGAGTACCTCTGAGCGGAAGCAAGATCGTTTCAAACTCATTGTGACAGAATTACCGCATTCATAATCTAACAGAGTAGATACGCATTTCACAACAAATTATAGGCATGCTTTGAAAAATAAATAACAAGAGAACGAAATACATACCAGTTGAAGAACCCTTCTTCACAGAAAAACTCATTCTCGTCCAAGGACTACTCCTTTCGCTCTCGCTGAGAATGTCCAAGAAATCGTCCACCAAAATGTCTACCAACCAATGGCCTTCTCACGAATACACCAGCAGGGAAGACACCACCACTTGGAACCCTCGGTATTCTCGACAGGAGGTGTGGGCCTTGTTAGATTTGGTAGAGGAAAGGAGGAAAACACAATCGTATACCACGACCAAGCAAGTGGGACAAGTTGGGTGTCTATCGTATAGACAATGCTTGATCGTTTAGGTAGAGGTACATGATCGTTTAGCTAAAGGGGCGCGATCGTATAGACGATCGTTTAGTAAACGTTCGAACGAGTGATCGTTTAGGAAAAAGCTATACAATCGTTTAACAAATCCTATGCGATCATTTCACGCGTGTATACGATCATTTAGAAACTTTGAGCTATCGTGTAGGCTCTTAGTTTGCTATGCGATTGGCAGTATACACCATTCGTGAGCGAATGTCTGATGTCTTACAAAATGAAAACAATTTTCATTTTATCCTTCAATTACGAAAACTGAATGCAACCTCCCACTATCATTTGATTATGGAGAAAAAGTCGGGCAACAATTATCCTATAAATGTCAAAATTAAATAATAAATATAATCATATTATATTCATTAACCTATGGTTTAATATCACATCAAATGCAACATATGAACCATAGTCTTTTCCTCCTCCACTAGATATAAATCATATCTATATCATTTTCCTCCAAATAATCTATCTCATTCATAATGTCAATCATATCATATACAATTAACCAGTTCAATCATATCATATATAATCGAACTCCTTCTTGTCAATTTGAATACTTCAAACTGACTCAAAAGCTGATTCTCAACTTGAATCCGTTGAGCTACCAAGGGGACCTTATGGACCTATGACTCGAAGCTCCAACGGTATGTGAATAGCTGACTAAACTCTTTAACCATGAGATCTACCATCCGTTAACTACCAGGCATTCCACTAAAGATTGACAGCTGCACTATTCTCACCATAGATATATTTTTGTGTCCATTGGATATAACCAATCAATAGTACGATAATCCTTCATAGATGTTCGTAAGTACAGCTGGGCTAATTTACTGTTTTTCCCCTATCGTTACATCTAACTTCTTAAGTACCATTGATCCCTCTAATGAACAATATAACACAGTCCTACTAAGAGTGGACACCTCTCGGGCCATGAGAAAGTGTGTAGTGCCACATCGTTCAAGCCCCATAATCAGCCTTTATGGGAGCAATCTATCTACTTACCCCTGTTTCGGAGAATAAGTGAATTCCATCTTGTGTAGCTGAGTTCCTAGTGAAGGAACTCTTATAAAAAAGTACCTCTGAACGGAAGTGGATCTTTCCAAAAGAATTGTGATAGAATTACCACATTTACATTCACACATATAGATATGCATCAAACTACTAAATTACTGGCATGCTTTGTCACACCCCGCTCCAGATTACCCTCTATAACCTGGATGGAATGGTGACTATAGCAGTTACCAACCCTTTTGCTGGCACTTACTGCCTATCTAACCTGTTAAATTTGCTCAAACTCTGAATACGTACATTTCAACAATATACGAACAAATTAACTCAGAACTTAACACAGTTACATTATAGGGTTTCCTAGCATTGTTCATACATGAATATTACAACTTAGTGAGCCCCATCTAGAATACTAGTCCCCATTTGACAGACACATATGTACTAACTAATACAGGTCTTCAATTAAACTTCCTTCAACCTGACTCTTAGAGTGGCAGAGCAGTAGCAGTAAAGTCTTTTGGGAATTGACCACTACAGTCTCTGGCAATCCTCTTCATGTTTATGCTTATTGTACGTTGAACACTTAGCCAAATTCTTAGGCCTTAACCTGACTAGGCAGCAACTTCATTACCATGCATTAATGGCTTTCGTCCATGCCCTACTTTAGGCATTCGAGGCTTCTATACGACCAAGCTTTCAGCCAACACCTATTGCCCATCGCATGGCCCATTGTATAGTAACCTTTGTGCCCATCGTTTAGCTCATGCGCCCGTCTTATGGCACATCAATGCATAACCCATGCGTCTGGTTGTGCCCATAAACTCCAACGCAACCTTGCCCTAATACCTTATGTGCTTGCCTGCAGGATCCAATGCCTACACAGTATTTTGTGCTTATGGCTTCAATATGCATTGCATGGTCTAATGCTTCTCAGCGCGTCCATGTGCCAATTCAGCCTCCAATGCATGCGCTCAACATCATCATCAAGCCCTTAAAGCTGATCAATCACTAAGATGATCCTTCCCACTTGGTTATTGATGCAAGGGTCAGCTCCCAAGCCAACACTTGCAACCACATGGCGACATGCCTCCTCCACAATGCATCTCCCAATTTGGCTGACGCATAGCTCACTTAGAGGCTATTGTGTCCCCCCTTTGGTCGCATACTCCTAAGGCAACGCATTTCCTAGCCCATACATAGCTTAGTCAGTCCCAAGCGTTAGACCTTCCTCGTTTCATAGCATAACTTTATCGTACATCGAGTTTCAACGCCTTGCACACATCGTAAACTCCATCGTCTAGCGCCCAGCGCCTATCATCTAGCGCCCAACGTCTATCGTCTAGCGCTGATACCAATCGTGCAGTGCCAATGCCTCGTCGTTTAACGCTATCGTTCAATGTATAGCGCTATCCCTTAGCATGACCCTTCGTATCGTCTAGCGTAGCACTTTACCGCACAATCACCTATCGCATCGCTTAACTCCGTGCATTTGCTACATGATTGTCTACCTCATCGCGTAGCGCCGGTCATTTGCTAGACGATCGCCTACCTAATTGTGTAGCACCACTTATTTACTATACGATCGTCCAGTGTGCGCATCTCCAACGCCCAATGCCCAAATACCCTCGCAAGCCCCTTAGCTGCCGCAAGCCTTATCTACTCATCATGCCTTCCAACTCATGCGTTCATCCTTAGTACCAACACATAGTTTATCCTTGCCTTCAACACTTAGCCTCTACAAGCCTTGATTTCTACACACGCAACCTCATGCATCCACACTTCTCCATCAATGCATGCCCAACTTTGCTTCCATACTTAGCCAATTTTCACTTGTTATATTATCTAAAACTCACCCTTGACTAAGTATTTCTAACACTTAGAGTTTTCTTCCTCCATCTTCCTCATTTCTTTACCTCCTTTAGTAATTTTACTTAACACGCTTGTTACTCACTTATGTAGGAAAAATGGAGTACGGGGTTTACAATTAACTCCCCCTTAAAGAAATTTCGTCCTCGAAATTTGCTCGGACTTACTTATAACTAGAGCTTCACAACATCCTTTGGTCGTAAAACTTTACAACCTTCTTCTTCTTCTTCATTTTAATACGCTTTCGCTGCACTACTCTAATATTAACTTTGTTCATACTAAGTAATACTAGTATGTATGAACAACTTGGTCATAATAGTTCACTGTATTTGTTACATCATCTGGTGACTCTTTCATTTTCCACTGAGTCATAGCCTTTACTTATTACTAGGGTGGTCATTTTTCCCTTTGCTAGTAATACCTACTAGAACATTCTTTTCCAGTTGTCATACCTTCGAATTACATACTAGCTGTGACATCACTATTTGCTTCAACCAGAATTCCCGACCTAACTGCGGGCACACTTCTTAAGATGTCCTGTCTATCCATACTTGAGAGAAGACATTCATTCTACTATAACATTTCCCAACTATGGCTTACTATACTGTATACATAAGGTTTTCTTAACTGTACTAGTCTCTAACTCAGTCACAATTCAAACTTCGAGCTATTACCGGGAACATCAACAGATCTGGACCTTTTCCTTTTTACCTTCTGCTGACCATTTTTGTTCCTTATTTTTATACTCAACATAAACCTGGTACATATCGAGCTCACTGTTGCTCATCTTTTCCCCTTCTCTTAGGATTAATCTGACTAGGACTTCCTTTAGATCACCTTTTCCCTGAATTCATTAGAATAGACTTCACGTTTGCCACCAACCTCTGAGCAAACCTGCTAAACATTCTATTTCTAGTGAAAAGTCTATGTTTACCTGCGTGACTCCCGACTTCCCTTCTCGAAGTCTTTCTTCCTGAGCCACTGAAACTTTATCTTTCACTTACTGGAATCTCCGCTCTTTCGAATCTTAGAGCTTCTAAAGGTAGGTTCAGGGTTCTCATTGTCTGTACGCTTGCTTTGCCACTTCTACTTGACATCTTCCTTTTACTTAGGTAGTACACATGCTAAGGACTCAGGACTCAGACTTATATATAAACTTCTCCCCTTTATTCCCAAAATATTTTGCTCTGATACTAACTTGTCACACCCCGCTCCAAATTACCCTCTTTAACCTGGATGGAATGGTGACTACAGCAGTTACCAACCCTTTCGCTGGCACTTACTGCCTATCTAACCTGTTAAATTTACTCAAACCTTGAATACATACATTTCATCAATATACGAAAAAACTAACTCATAACTTAACAAAGTTACATTACAGGGTTTCCTAGCATTGTTCATACATGAATATTAAAACTTAATGAGCCCCATCTCGAATACTAGTCCCCATCTGACAGACACATGTGTACTAACTAATACAGGTCTTCAATTAAGCTTCCTTCAACCTGATTCTTGGAGTGGCAGAGCAGTAGTAGAGAAGTATTTTGGGAACTGACCGCTACAGTCTTTGGCAATCCTCTTCATGTATATGCTTACTCCGCGTTGAAAACTTAGCCAAATTCTTAGGCCTTAACCTGACTAGGAAGCAACTTCATTACCATACGTTCATGGCTTGAGTCCATGCCTTGCTTTAGGCATTCAAGCTTCCTATGCGACCAAGCATTCAGCCAACGCCTATTTCCCATCGCATGGCCCATCATATAGCAACCTTTGCGTCCATCGTTTAGCTCATGCGCTCGTCTTGTGGCACATCAATGCATAACCCATGCATTCGTCTGGTTGCGCCCATAAACTCCAATGCAACCTTGCCCTAATACCTTGTGTGCTTGCCTGCAGGATCCAATGCCCACACAGCACTTTCGCTTATGGCTTAAACATGCGTTGCATGGTCTAATGCTTCTCAATGCGTCTGTGCACCAATTCAGCCTCCAATGCATGCGCTCAACATCATCGTCAAGCCCTTAAAGCTGCTTGCTTGTTCAACCCAAGCAGCTGCCTGCTTGTTCAAGATTCTAGATTTAAATTACAATTTTAATAACTAATTTTCCAAGCCTTTTCTCAAGAAATTTCCTTCTACAAACATTTTCTAAAATGTTTTAGCAAGCTTAACTTAAAATTTCAGCTCTGAATTCCTCGTGGTTGAGTTGGAATATTCAGATAATTAAGACTGGCCCAACTTACCCGAGAATTCGACCTTCAGCCGGATTCTTCATTTTCTAGCTCGATTCCGCTAGAATCTCCTTCCGACATTTCAACCTTAGAAACTAGACATACTCAGGGTTTGAATGGCTCTTGAATTACTGCATTTGCACGAGCGAATTCCTCGCACCCTCTCTTTGAAATCGAGCTTCCTTTTTAAACTAGCAGTTGTATGTTCTCCTTTTAACATCAAGCTGCCACCTCATCCTTAAAGGATAATATCAAACCTGAGTATGACAGCTTGCTTAGTTGATCAATCACTAAGATGATCCTTCCCACTTAGTTATCGACACAAGGGTCAGCTCCTAAGCCAACGCTTGCAACCACATGGCCGCATGCCTCCTCCACAATGCATCGCCCAATCTGGCTAACATATAGCTCACTTAGAGGCTATTGCATCCCCCCTTTGGTCGCATGCTCCTAAGGCAACGAATTTCCTTGCCCACGCTTAGCTTAGTCGGTCTCAAGTGTTAGGCTTTCCTCGTTTCATAGCATAAATTTATCGTGCATCGAGTTTCAACGCCTTGCGTACATCGCATACTCCATCGTCTAGTGCCCAACGCCTATCATCTAGCGCCCAACGTCTATCGTATAACGCTTGTCATGTAGCTCATCGTCTAGTGTTGATGTCGATCGTGTAGTGCCAATTCCTCGTCTCTTAATGCTATCGTTTAACACATAGCGCTATCGCTTAGTGCAACCTTTCGTATAGTCTAGCATAGCTCTTTACTACACGATCACCTACCACATCACTTAACTCTATGCATTTACTAGACAATCGCCTACTTCATCACGTAGCACCGATCATTTGCTAGACGATCGTCTACCTCATCGTGTAGCGCCACTTATTTACTACACGATCGTCCAGTGCGCACATCTCCAATGCCCAGCACCAAAATACCCTCGCAAGCCCCTTGGCTGCCGCAAGCCTTATCAATGCATCATGCCTTCTAACTCATGCGTTCATCCTTAGTACCAACGCATAGTTTATCCTTGCCTTCAACACTTAGCCTCTACAAGCCTTTGGTTGCAACACACACAACCTCATGCATCCACACTTCTCCATTAACGCATGCCTACACTTTGTTTCCATACTAAGCCAATTTTCACTTGTTATATTATTTAAAACTCACCCTTGACTAAGTATTTCTAACACTTCAAATTTTCTTCCTCCATCTTCCTACTTTCTTTTTCTCCTTTCAAAATTTTATTTAACACACTTGTTACTCACTTATGTAGGAAAAATGGAGTACATGGTTTACATGCTTAGAGATAAATAAACAAGAGAATGAGTAAACCTACCAGTTGAAGACTCTCTACATAGAAATATCGCTCTCTCCACAAACGGAAGCTTTTGCTCTCATTGGAACGTCAGACTATCGTTCAGCAACAACTGATCGTCTACCACGAATAACTTCACACGAACAGACGAAGAAGATGGGGACGACAGCACCACTTGGAACCTTTAGTATTCTCGAAGTGAGAATCCAAAGAGTGGGCTCTAATCGGATTTGGTAGAGGAGAGGAGGAAAAGAGATCATATACTACGATCAAGCAAGTGGGAGAAGGCAATGTGTATCGTATAGATAAGATGTTTGATCGTTTAGGTAAGATATACGATCGTGTAGGAAAAGGTAAGTGATCGTCTATACGATTGTTTAGTAAAAGCTCGACGCTAAGCGATCGCTTAGTAAGCAGTGCGCGCGTGTAAGTGATTGTCTAGCAAAAGTGAGATATCGTATAGGCTCTCAATTCACTAAGCGATGGGCAAAACACTTCATTTAGCAAAATAAGCGCGTTTTTCGATATATCTGCAAAATGAAAACAATTTTCATTTTATTCTTCAATTATGAAAACTGAATGGAACTCCTCACTAACGCACGGTTACAGAGAAAACGGTGGCCAATTATCTCATCATTGTCCAACTAAAAGTTATTAAATATAATCATATTATATTTGTTAATCTATAATTTAATATCATATATGAACCATAGTGTTTTCTCCTCCACTAGATATAAATCATATTTATATTCAATTTCCTCCAATTAATGTATCTCATACATATAGTCAATCATATCATATATAATAACCAGTTCAATTATATCATATATAATCGAACTCCTTCTTGTCAATTTGAACATTTCAAACTGACTCTCATCTTGAATCTAAGCTACCAAGGGGACCTTATGGACCTGTGGCTTGAATCTTCAACGGTACGTGAATAGCTGACTAAACTCTTTAGCTACGAGATCCACCATCTGTTAATTGTCAGGCATTCCACTAAAGATCGACAATTGGACTCTCTTTACCACAGATATATTTTTGTGTCCATTGGATATAACCAATCATCAGTACGATAACCCTTCACAGATGCTCGTAAGTACAGTTGGGCCAATTTACTGTTTGGCCCCTACAGTAACATCTTACTCCTTAAGTTCAACTAATCTCTCTAATGAACAATACAACATAGTCCTACTATGTGTGAACACCTCTTGGTCAATGAGAAGGTATGTAGTGCCACATCGTTCAAGACTCGGGATCAATTCTTAAGGGAGCAATCTATCTACTTACCCATGTTTCAGGGAAGGAGTGAAGTCGATCTTTTGTAGCTGATTTCCCAGCTCCCAAACCAGACGAATTCCCAAAGTGGTAGGTTTGAGTCGGCAAACTGGCCATTCGCACCTATGCACATCAAAGGACCGCCCACAATCACAGGAGTTCCCAACCCACCCAGGATTGAGGTCATGTTACCTATGGTTATCCTAGTGAAGTGAAGTCTCTATCATGAATGGCGTTATATAACAAGACGTTAACACTTCGTGGTAAGGTCGTATACAAACTCTTATTAAAGGACACCTCGGTTGCATGTCCTCTTACGTATGATCAGGATTTGACCATCTGTGCCAAGTCACAATACTTGTAACCAATCCACAAAACGGGTCGCATCCGTAGCGTTACCAGGATAAGGCTTTCCTCCTTTATCCATATACTACAGACCATTTTGGTTATCACTTAAGACATGATCCACTTGTATGTCATTATATACATGCTTAAGTTACATAATGACAACAAGGAATTTTAGTTTATTTGTTTTTGGTAAAGCAAATAAAACATCCAATGTGCAAAATCAAGTAGTGAAGAAAATATCATATATTATACATCACAAGCATTCGTACAAACTGTGTTTACAAACTACAGGACACAAGACTTTAGGGCATCATCCCTAACAATCTCCCACTTGTCCTAAAGCAAGTGGAGTGTACATAAACTAGTATGAAACAATAAAATAGGGCACTAAGGCCCAGTACAATAAAATCTGCCACTTGTTGTAGTCCAACCGCGGGCGGTCCCATAGACCCATGCTCTGAAGGTGACCCTCAAACACTGTAGCCGTGAGAGCCTTCATAAATGAGTCAACAATGTTGTGCTCCGATGCGATCTTCGTGACGATCACGTCCCCTTGATGCACTATCTCGAAGATCAGGTGATACTTCCACTTTATGTGTTTGCTGCGCCTGCGACTCCGGGGATCCTTGGAGTTCGCCACAACACCACTATTGTCACAATAGAGGGTGATGGGCCTAGACATATCTGGAATAACTTCCAGCTTTATCAGAAACTTCTTGAGATAGACGGCCTACTTAGCAGCTTCGTAAGCTGCTACATACTCGACCTCCATCGTGGAGTCGACGATACACCTCTGTTTAGTGCTTCGCTATACTACAACTCCTCCATTAAGAGTAAAAACTGACCCTGAAGTGGACTTGCGAGATCCTTAGCAATCTGAAAGTTAAAATCCGTGTATCTAGTAAGGATCAAATCCCTAGATCCATACATGAGCATGTAATCCCTCGTTCTCTGAAGATACTTGAGGATGTTCTTAACTGTGGTCCAGTGAGCCTGGCTTTGGTTAAACTGATACCTACTGTCTATTCTCACAACATAGAATATGTTTAGCCTAGTACAAAGTATCGCGTAAATCAAACTGCCAATGGAAGATGCATATGGGACCCATCTCATCTCCTCCACATCTTGAGGTGTCTTAGGACACATGTCCTTAGACAAAGTGACTCCATGCCTGAACGGTAGTAGGCCCTTTTTGGAGTCCTGCATTGTGTACTTGAGCAACATCTTGTCAATGTACGATGTCTAAGACAGTGCTAGCACTTTGTTCTTACGATCTCGAAAGATCTATATACGCAGAACAAATTGAACCTCTCCCAAATCTTTCATTTGGAATTTGGTCGCTAGCTAGTTCTTAACTGCAGTCAGTAGACCTACATCATTCCCAATGAATAGGATATCGTCTACATACAACACTAAGAAAAGTACTGAGTCGTTGAAGATCTTCTTGTAGACAAAAGGTTCATCAACGTTTTGGTCAAAGCCATATGATTTGATCGCATTATGAAATAGAATGTTCGAAGATTGAGATGCCTGTTTAGCCCATAAATGAACCGATTTAGTTTGCAAACTTTTTGCTCTTGACCTTGGGTAATGAATCCCTCGGGCTGCAACATGTAAATGGTCTCCTCCAGATTGCCATTCAGAAAGGCTGTCTTGACGTCCATTTGCCAGATCTCAAATTATAATAAGCAACAATGGACAGGAGGAAGTGGATCAACTTTAACATGGCAACAGGCGAGAAAGTCTCCTCATAGTCGACTCCCTCCACCTGAGTATAAGCCTTTGCCACAAGTCGAGCCTTGAAGGTTTGCACCCTCCCATCAGCACCCCGTTTGCACTTGTAGATCCATTTACAACTTATAGGTCTTACCCCATCAGGTTGGTCTACAAGATCACAAATTGAGTTAAAGTACATCGACTCCATCTTGAGATCCATGGCTTTGACCCATTCATCCCGGTCTATATCCTCCATTGCCTTCTAAACGTCTCTATCTGCTACCATAGTAAGGATCTCTGTGAAACCTAGATAACGAACAGACGGTTTTGCAACCCTTCCACTACATCGAGGTTCCCTCAACTCTTGAGGTGGAACCAACCTACTAGATGAACTATCATCAAGAACTCTTGTCCATGAAGTAGGCACTTTAACAACTCTTGTTGAAGTTTCAATAGTTTCGTTGGAAAGCTCATGTAACACGACTTTACTACGTGGACTGTGCTCCCTAATATAATCCTTCTATAGGAAAGTAGCGTTCGTAGAAACAAACACCCTATTTTTCAATGGATCATAAAAATAACCAATCGTGTACCTTTAGGTTGGCCTACAAAGAGGCATAACCTCGACCGTGGTTCAAACTTCTTGGGATTTACCTCAAGCACATGTGTTGGGCAACCCTAAATGTGGAAGTGACGTAAAGTAGCTTTATGCCCGTTCCACAACTCTAGAGGTGTTTTCACAACACTCTTGGAAGGAACACAGTTGAGTATGTATACTGCAGTCTCCACTGAGAAACCCCAGAACGAGTCCGATAAGGAAGCGTAACTCATCATTGAACGAACCATGTCCAACAAGGTTCTATTTCTCCTCTCCATTACACCATTCTGCTGAGGTGTACTCGACACTGAGAGCTGGAAAATGATTCCATGTTCTATCAAATAGTCCTGAAACCCAGAATCCAAAAACTCTTCACCTCGATCTGATTGAATTGTTTTTATCCATCTATCCAATGCATTTTCCACTTTAGCCTTGAACTCTTTGAACTTTTCAAAGGATTTAGACTTCCATTGCATCAGATAAACATACCTATACCTAGAGTAATCATCAATAAAGCTAATAAAATACTCATAGCCTCCTTGGGATCGTACATTCATAGGACCATAAAGGTCAGAATATACTAACTCAAGAGGCTCTTTGGCTCAATAACATTTTCCAGTAAAAGGTCTTTTAGTCATCTTACCTCAAGGCAAGATTTGAACATCGGTAAAGAATTTTCTTTTAACTCACTTAGAAGGCCACACTATTCTTTCAATCCTATTGAGATTGATGTGTCCTATTCGAAGGTGGCAAAGTTGGGAATTTTCTTTTGGAGAAATTTGTTGACGTTTAGATTGAGTTACGACAGATTTAAACATCTTTATGTTATGGAGGGAACTTAAGGCTCACGGTCTTAGCACATACAAGTTATTTTCCAGTTTAGCTGTACAAATCTCAACACCATCTTTATGAATAAACACTTTATCCACATTAAAAGAAAGAGTTTATTTACATTGTAACAGGCACTTTATAGAAATTAAGTTCCTTTTTAATTTAAGAACAACGAAAACATTTTTTAATACAAGAAACCTATTATGTAAAGTTAACTTGATGCCTTCCACTACCATAGCTGAGACGACGTGCTTGGTGCCTACTCGCATCGTCATCTCACTAGCCTCCAGCTATCGACAAAAGAAAAACAAACGTGATTAGTGGCGCCCGAAACAAATTGCTAGCACAAGCAAATCATATTTACCTTTGTCTACCTTGGCCTTAGCCTTGGCTGCCTTCCTTTCCTTCAACCAGTGAGGAAAATTCCTCTTCTAGTGTCCGTCCTAATTGCAGTGGAAATATTTTCCCTTTTCAACCGGTGGCGAACGCCTCCTTGGGGCGAGGTGGCTGGTTAGCAGGCCCTTTCCCTTTCCCCTTACCACCCTTCTTCTTCTTTCACTTTACAAAATTAGAAGTAGAAGGTGTAGACTTCGTCCCTGAAGCCAAACCTCGATGGAACGTCATAGAAGACGATGCAACATTTGCCTCACCCCTTTTCCTTTCCTTACTTTTTCAGTAAAGATTGGTATGTCTGCAACTCATTGAGGAGAGTTGTAAGGGTATATTTCTAACAAAGTGGAGGAAGCTCTCCAGCAATGAATGTAGGATGATGCTAACTTGACTGCCCTCATTGATTCTAGACCCATTCATCTCCGCCACATTAAAGTGGACCGTCATGTTAAGCATATGTTCACGAATAGAGGTGTCTTCCTCCATTTTGGAGTTGAAGATGATTTCAAAGCCTCATACTTGAGCTGTCCAGACGATTGTCCGAACATCCCCCGTAAGGACTCCTTGATCTCACGCGCTGAGACCATGGGCTCATGCTTCTTGGCCAACACGTCATTAAGACTGGCCAAGATATAGGCTCGGGCCTTCTCGTTTGCCCATGTGCATCGCTCGTACGCCTCATTAAAATTTTGAGTGGCATTTGGAGCTAGAATAGGAGGAAAAACCTCCATAAGGGCAAACATTAGATCCTCGATGATGAGTATCGTCGTGATCATATGTTTCCAACACGAATAGTTGTCGCCAGTAAGTTTTTCGCGCTTAACAAAGCAATCGTGGTTGTAGCCATTTTTAAAACCATTGCTGAAAAACGAAGAAACTTATATAAGACTTTGTTAAACCACATTTTAACCAATTAGTTTTAGCAAAACAGTTTTCAAGTACCCTAAGTGATAAAGACTTCTTTGCAATGATGCCCTAGCAAGGCAGGACAAATGTCACAGGGGGTTGATCACATGCCCCTTCACTAGGATGAGACATTCTCAACAATTAGGCAGAATCAACTCTTAGAACTGACCTAACAGCCACCATTTATTTGGTCCATAACTGTTAACCCTTAACAATTCCGCATAAGTGTGACCTCTCATTTTCGGCCTCAGAGTCCTACCCTAATGAGCCCACCGTAGGGAAGAAGCAGATTAGGACAAGAGACTAAGTAACCTTATCCTTTTACAGGAGATCAAATAAAGAAATGCGCAAAATTGCCATCCTATAGGGGGACACTCCCAAGGTGCCTTGAGGCAATGCGGAGAAACTTTATTCAATCCAACGAGAGAGACTGTGGGATATGTTGTCGCACTTCTCGCCCCCACTTACTATGAACATTCTTTCCATCCACCTTGATATTTACCTACCTAAACACCATCCTTTAGGGGGACACTCCCAATGTGCCACGAGGCCGAGGGTAGATCTCACGGTGTGGACTATAAAGGGAGCAACGCGAAAGGTTTAAATGAAGCATCATATGCCCCAAGTACCTCCCACTGAATGTTCTACCTAGTAATTCATTAAACTAGACAATCCGGCTACTGATTTTAGTTTAAGTCATTTATTAAGTCTGCTAAAAAAAAACTTCTGTCTTTGAAATAAAATAAGTTCAAGTAGTCACATTTAAACTCGTTAATGGACTTTCCTTAACTTGCATGCATGCATCAGATCTATATAATTTACCTTTCCAGGTAGGTTCTCAGGTACGGGTGTTACGTTTCCGTCATCTTAAATATCCCAGCCTAAACAGAACCCATCTTAGACAAAAGGTCCCTTCTAGATAAATTTGCTACACTTTAACCTTTTATTAGTCAATTTAATCCTATTAAAATGATTAAAAGATTAAAGCCTAAGGTTGCTAATCATATTAGAACCGTGATCTTAGGTCTATCTCATCCAAGTTTTAAACATTTTAAAACCTTGATTTAAACCTAAGTTGGCATGCATGTCTTTCTTAATTATTTTAGTTCTAATTTCTTTTTATAACCTTTATAAAAGAAATAACTAAAACATACATTGCCACACATCAAGGTATTTATAACACTTATAAATTAATCTATGTGTTATGCTTCATGCAATATCCGATCATTACTATACATAAATTTTATATACGAGTAACAACCAAGCATACATGCTTTCCATACACCCTTATACTATAACAATTATATATAAAGATGATGCATGTCAATGCTTTATGCATGCATAAATATAACTCTTATATTATATGATGCATGAGCATGCTCTTACGTAATTTAAATCATGCTTCTCTAAATCATAACACTTATAATAAAGAGATGATGCATGACCATACATAATCTAAGGTGGGATTTTTCTATATGGCATACCATATGTCATATAAATAAATCATACATCTCATGTATATAAACACAGATTAATGGACTGGGATGAAACACCTCAAAAACCGTAATAAAAAAATCTATCTATTACATTTTGCCACCGAGTAAATCGATTCACAAGTGAATCGGGTCTTGAACCGTCGGGCGAAGCTCCCATCACTTAGTAAACAACTCTAGGTAAACGATCGCGTAGCACACAAGACGAAAACGCTCGGAGCTATACAATCGCTTAGACGACAACGAAGCTGTGAAGCCCGATCGTGTAGACGATCACTTAACATGTGAAATGTAAACGATTTACTACGTGATTTACTCTGCGATCGTATAGTCAGTAACTAAGCAATAAAGATTGCTGAGCTATACAATCGTCTAGTGCGTGCACGTAAAACAGCTCCCGAGTATCCGATACTCAGGATCGTTTACCCCATCGTCTATACGACTCAACCAACACTTTGTCGTCTTCATCCTCGAAGAACAACGACCCTTGCCACGAAGCTTCTTCACGAACGACTCAAAGACTCAAACTACTTTGAAATTACATAATCGATAGCAGTTAATAATGCCAAAAAATGCAGGGGCCTTTACAATTAACTTGAAATGTAAAAGAATTTAAAAAATTGAGGTTTCATCCCAGAAAATCCATTAATGCACACATCCACAAACAAATTAACGCTTAAAACAGAGAGTAGACATGCTTTTACCCACCGAGAATGTAAATGCAATTCTTTGCATAAATAAATTTAGAATATCAGAAACCCAGCTCTGATACCAATTAAAAGAACGCTTATACAAGAGTACCTTTAAGTGATCAGGATCAGACCATCTATAGCAAATCACAACACTTGTAACTATTCTACAAAGCGAGCCACATCCGTAGCATTATCAGGATAAGGTTTTCCTCCTATATCCATATACTACAGACCATTTTGGTTATTACTTAAGACATGATCCACCTGTATGTCTCCACATACATGCTTAAGTTATAAACGACAACCAGAGATCTTAGTTTGTTGGTTTGTGGTAAAGCAAATAAAACATCCAATTTTCATAGAAAAAAGTGAAGAAAATATCATATATTATACATCACAAGAGTTTGTTCAAAACTGTGTTTACAAACTACAGGACCCAACGAGAGTTTAGGGCATCATCCCCAACAAACCCTTTACAAGTTGTTCGTAATAACGGATGGGTCAATAGTTGTTTTACCCCTAAGACTACATCTTGTTTCTTAAGTCCCATTGATCCCCTAATGAACAATTAGTTTGTGATCCAATCAGCAAACTGAGTCCTTCTCGAGCCAATAAGAGGGTAGGGTCCCTTGTTCAAGACCCAGAGTCAGCACTTAAGGGAACAACCTTTCTTCTCTCCCTAAAAGCGAGTAGAAGTGAATTCCACATTGTGCCCTATGTCCCCAGCTATCTACCCAATCTTACCCCTAAAATGGGAAACTTATTGAGCCGGTGCCGGACAGCCAACCGTCACCCATGAAAATCTAAGGATAATCTTGAATAAACAAGAGTTCATAGTTAGCTTAGAATTATGGTCAAGTTACCTAGGTCATCGCTTTGAAATAGTTAGTCTTAAATAGTAAACAACGTTATAAAGTAAGAGTGACTAATTTCTTGGTCCGATCTTATACAAACTTTTTGCATAAGACGCCCCCACTCGTATCTCTCCACATCAACGAATTAGGATCACTTTGTATGTAGAACATTACACATCTATAAAGTATGCCACATCCGATAGTGTTACCAGAATAAGATACCCACCTCATTCGTATCCTATAGACCGTTTTGGCTATTTTCTCAAACTTGATTCACTCTTATGTCTCTACATAAAGTTCAAGTACTCATTTAATAGCCATGGATCTTTAGTTTATTAGATTTAGATTATTTCTAAAAAAAATGAGCAATTCAAACATTCAATATTAAATTTATAGAATCAATACTTCAATAACATCTTTATTGATCAACAAAATAAGTTGTAATTTTTCATGCGACATGCGGCATCTTGTCTAGGAAAACTGGGAGATGATACTGGGGGATAGAGTATGTCCTAGTTTATTGTCTATTGTACTTGTAATTTTTCATGTATTGTACATTAGTCTCCCGAGGCATTAGGACAAGTGGGAGATTGTTGGGATTGGTGTCTTAATTCTCCCAGAGTCTTGTAGTTTGTAAACTGTACACATTGTTATGAATAAATTAAGAGTTATTTTATTTGGCATTTACTCATATCCAATAAACAAAGCTCCATGGTTATTGTATGTAAACTTAAGCATGTATATGAGATATACAAGTGGATCATGCCCTAAGTGATATCCTAAAAAGGTTTGTAGTATAAGGATTAAGGAGGGATACCTGATCCTGAGGACACTATGGATACGGCCCGCTTTGTAGAGGTTTACAAGTGTTGTGAACTACTACAGATGGTATATCCTGACCATTCATGAGGAGAAATGCCAGCGCGGGTGTCTTATACAAAGAGTTTGTATAAAACCGAACCACGAGATGAATAATTTCTTTATATAACGTCATTGATACTTTAGACTTAAATCTTACCTAAACGACCATAGGTGACATGACTTCAATCCTGAGTGTTCTGGGAACTCCTGCCTTTGAGGGCGATCCTTTGATTAGTATGGGTGAGAGTGGCCAGATAGCCAACTCAACATGCCTACTTTTTTAGGGATTTATCTGATTAAGGAGTTGGGAACTCAGTTACACAAGATGGAATTCACTCCTTCCCCGAAGCAGGGGTAAGTAGATAGATTGCTCCCTTAAAGGTTGATTCTGGGTCTTGAACATAGTGCCACAGCTTCTCTTTGTGAAAGAGTATCACATACTCAATCATACAACATAGACATACGAAGCATGTAGCAAACTACCGAGTGGTGTGCGTTGCACGAGTATAGTGAGCAAATTCTCTTTGCTTAGTGTGAGGCTGTAGCAACGCTTGTCTATGAGCTGATCAATAATGACTAACTACCCGAAAGGGTAAGTAGTGGAACTCACTAAGCAAAGTAAGCAGTGTTCCTAGAGATGGGAATAATCTTATGTTCAACCATGCTTTATGTGATCATCTTGTCTTATGAGTGCATCATTCATCATTTGGACATACTTGAGAGAGTAGTCAAAGACCAAATCTAGGCTTGGGAGAGTCATATTGGATCACATAAGCAAGAGTAGACGCTTAGGAATAAGTTCTATTGCATATTGCATAAGCAAGAATAGAGGCTTAGACATAAGCCCTATCGATATTTTCGCATATGCATCGCATGCGTATATTTATGTATAGCATGATTGCATAACTTGTGCTGGATGGGGTTACCCTTGCGATCAAGCTTAATGATGTGGTGAAGTTATCCCTTCCACTATTTTATCTATTTTTCCATGCATCTTATTATGAGTTAACAGTTGCCGCATCTCTTCCAACTCTCATAATCATACTTCCATTGCGTAATCTATTTAGTTAGGAGTAGGAGTAGTGCATAGTCCTTTAACTTCATTATTCTTTTACTCTTCGCCGCAAACACATCACTTCGCAACATTTAGTTACAAGTCCCTGAGTTCAACCTCGGATCACCCCGAGAAACTTGCGATCTCGTTATACTTGGCAAGCGAGCAAGAAAACTTGTGGCAGGAACGCATGGTCATCGCATATATTCTTAAGCGCATCTTGCATATTTCTTAGTCCAACTCATGACCATTGATGCATGGAGAACGAATGTATATAAGAAGATGAACGCATATTTACTCTCCATTTTCCACCCATCAAGTTTTTGGCGCTATTGCCTGGGACTTCGCAGCTAATAATTTGTTGAGTTTTGTGTTTTCGCAGACACCCTTTTGCAAACAAGTTGAAAACAATATTTGAAGTGTAGGCAATGCGCCGAAAGCCATTATTGACCCCGAGATAGAAAGGTTATCTATCGCATGAGCTGAAAGAAGTTATAAGTACGTGTCAACCAATATACGACCAATAATTGTCGGAAGTTCCAATGGTCAGGACGAGTCTCTTGACCTAAGTAGTTGAGATCAATCTCTGATGCATGTAAATTGTGATGGCTTATGGTGTGAGTTTACGGCGATATGTTATTCGGTCAACATGCAAGTTTTCCTAACAAGACCCAAGTATAAGCCTTCTTAAGTTTCTTGGTAAGTCCAGGGTCGAACACAGGGACTACTAAGTAAATATGCGACAGACTCTTCGATTCTAAAGCGATGATAAATAAATGAAGTGGATAGTGTTTTGATTAAGAATTTTCCTATGCGACAGAGTTGAATGTAGAGTTTATGAAAGCGTAGAGTTACAATGAGTATGCGATGAAGGGGTTGAGAAGAGGCTTAGCTAACATTTCCTAAGATTGTGCACAAGTTATACGATCATGCTACACACAAATATTAGTACTACATTTCTCAATGTAGAATGCCATTATTCCTATTTCTAGGACGCATACGATATGTATATGAAACAGTCGATACGACTTATTTCTATGCCTATACTCTTGTCTATGCGATGATGAATGATGCACCCATAAAACAAGGTGACCGCATACAATCATTCTTATTTCTAGGGTGCATGTGATGTGTAGATAGCAATAGAGCTTATGTCTAAGTCTCTATTTCTTGCTTATGCGATTCTAATCCGACTATCTCAAGCCTAGATTCTAATCTGACTCTTTCAAGCCTAGATTCTATCTTTAGACTACTCTCTCAAGTATGTCCAAAGGATGAATGACGCATACATAAGATAAGATGATCGCATAAAATGTAAATCTTAAGTCATGCTAACTAAGTACTTCTCAACCCATTCAGAAATTTAGTCACTCATGCGAGGTATGAAGAGATTGAACATAGATTGAAATGAGATTTCTATTTTCTGTAAATAAAGTACTGAATACAAAATAACAAATGGATTTGAGAGATAAGAATCCCAGTAAGCAATGTCTTGCTTTCCGTGGCCTTTTACACTACTCTTGTTCACTCCAACTCTGTTCAAGATGTGTATTCTTGCTCTCGCAAGTGTTGGCCCTCTCTCATTTTTAACGCTTTCTGGTAGTCTCTCGATCTGTCCGAGAATGATCTCTCGGATTCCTCATCTTCTTTTTCTTCTTCGTCTTCTAAGTATATGTATGAGTGTGTGCAAGAACAGACCAACTGATTCTGTACTCCTAAGTTCGACCTTTCGTAAGCCTTTTTACACTGATGGCCTTTGGTATTTATAGAGCTCAAGGTGAAGCAGCCTTTCTTATGAATGATTGCAATGATGAGCAGCATCAATTCCCCTGCTCTGATGTGCCGATTAATGGTCACCGAAAGTTAAGTGTGCTTGCTATAGTGTGGCTTTTAACGACTTGTCAACTAAATTTGGATTCGACCGTTATCAGCTTTCCATCCCATCATGATTTATTATGCTGTCACCTTGATGCGTTGTCTTTTTACGGCCACCTTTTTAAGAAGCTTCCCACGATCGCATGACTTGCGATCGGAATCTTCAAGTGCATTGACACCTTATTCCTTTAGATCGCAATTTCATTTGCGCCATTGCATTGTTTCTGCACAAAATAAGTAAATTAACTATTTTTATGCGATGGGCGCTTGCGATCGCAATTCCTTTAAGTTTAGCGCTTTTCGATAGGATTTTCTTATTTTTCCATCGCATTCTCTCATTGTTTTACTTATTTTGGGCTGTAATAACATGTATTTCTACCTGTTATCACACCCCCAAATTTAAAACAATGCTTGTCCTCAAGCATAAACTAAAGATTTTCTTTAAAAAGTCAACTGCCTTTTCCCTACCTAGACTTCTCAAGGTGGCTTATTCAAATTTCATGAACCAATGCCTTCTTAATTTCTATTTTAATCTCTTCCTAAAATATTTCTAATCTTTAGGGACCGCAAGTTTAACCTTAAAAAAAACCTTTACTTGTTTCCAGGGCATCGAATGATTTATTTCCAACTTTCTCCAACCAAGATGTTCCAAGTGATTTTTACCATTGCACGATTCAGATATTCTTTTTGTGATCTTGCACCAATCCAAGTGCCTCGCCTTCATTTTGGCTTGTCTCCACGAGTGTCATGCGGGCATCTAACTACGAGCAAGGCACACTTTCTCATTCAAAACTCATGCCCATCTCTTTATTTGGCAGTGGAATTGCGATCACTTGATTTATGCGTTGATCACGATTCCTACCTTCGTTTTGGCTTGTCCCCACGAGTGTCATGCGGACACCCAACTTTGAGCAAGATATGATCTCAACATTATATAATAATAATAGTTTTTTTCTTTTTTTTTAGATTGAAATAACAAGGTTGAAAATAACAATACTAGCACCCCCAAATTTACACACAGCAATGTCCTCATTGCTGATAGACGAAATAACTCATGCGATGGACTTAGGAAATTTCATAAAAATAGTTTTGAAGGAAAACTAGTAGACCGCTAAATTTTAGAAATGTTTCATGAATTTATTTTCCAGAAATTAATTTGACTCTAGTGCATGTGGTAAGAAATAAAGACATGAATTTCATTATTAAAGTCATAATTGGTACGAGGAAGAATGCGACGACTAAATAAAGTAATCATTATTGCAAGATTCAGTCAAACTAAAGAGGATGCGTTAGTAGAATTTAGCAATATTAACTTGACATGCGAGAAGTGGAAAATTGAAATAAAAGGAGTCAAGGAAAGACACAACCCCCAAATTTTCTATGTTGCCCGCATAATCTTTGATCGCATCTTTAGTTGTGGTAGGTTAATCCTTTGATTGTGATGGGCTGATCGAACCGGTTGCGTGTTTTTAGGTTAATGTATAGCTCCATCGCAATCGTTCATTACGATCATTGCTAAATATCAAGAGGGTAAAAAGTATGAACGAAAGAGTTGGTAATTTTAAAGAGTAGTGGTTATGAAAAAAGTAAGATAAATTCATGAAAGAAAAATATCAAAAGGATACTTTAAAAAAAAAAAAAAAGATTCGTCCTTGATGAGTTTGTATCACATATTAACGCAGGGACTGCTCATTTCTTCTTCATTCTAGATTCCTCAGGTCCATGGAGGTTTTTTCGCGATGAAAGTCTCCTCCATGATACATCTTGACTCTTTGTCCATTTACCTTAAATGCGTTGGTCCCTTCTTCATTTGTTAATTCGACCGCACCATGTGGGAATACTTCTTTAATTATGAATGGTCCGGACCAGCGTGATTTCAATTTGCCAGGAAAGAGTCGTAGCCTAGAATTGAATAACAAGACCTTCTGACCAACCTGGAGATTCTTTTCATACAGTCGTTTTTCATGCCAATGCTTTGTACGTTCTTTGTAGATCTTGGCATATTCATATGCTTGAATTCTCCATTTGTCCAGCTCGAGTAACTCAAGTTTTCTCTCCTCCCCTATGGCCTTTAGATTAAAGTTAAGCTTCTTCACTGCCCACAGCGACTTATGTTCTAATTCCAGCAGTAGATGACATGCCTTCCCAAACACCAACGCATACGGGGACATGCTTATATGTGTTTTATAGGCAGTCCTTTATGCCCACAAGGTATCGTCAAGCTTCATGGCCCAATCCTTTCATGAGGGATGCACCACCTTTTCTAAAATCAGCTTGATTTCTTTATTAGACACCTCAGCTTGGCCGTTTGTCTGGGGGTGATATGCGGTGGCGATCTTATGATGGATATTGTATTTTAGCAGCAATTTGTTAATGATGCAATTGACAAAGTGGGATCCTTCATAACTTATTATGGCATGTGAGGTGCCAAAATGAGTGAAGATGTTTCTTTGTAAGAATTTGGAGACTGTCGCCGCATCGTTTGCGACACATGATACCACTTCAATCCACTTAGAGACATAATTGACGGCCAACAGAATATATTTGTGACCATTAAATGGTGGAAATGGTCCCATGAAGTCTATGTCCCAAACATCGAAAAGTTCTAATTCCAATATGATGTTCATCGGCATCGCATTTTTCTCTGAAATGTTTCTAGTGTGTTGGCACTTATCGCATTTCATAGAATAATCTCACGCATCCTTAAATAGAATTGGCCAATAATACTTTCTTTGTAAAACTTTTGGTATTGTGCGTTGTCCCATAAAATGTCTGCCATAGGGTGAGTCATGGCATTGAAAAAGTATGCATTGAAAAGCAGTCTCTGGCACACAGAGTCTCAGATTTGGTCTGGTCCCCTTCTGTAAAGATTTGACTTGTCCCGGTAGTAGGATTTACATTGGCAAGCATGGAGTTGACGTCCTCACTTGGATGTTGCGAGTTTAGGCTCGGGATCTTCCTTAGCCTAAAAAATTGGCAAGCATGGAGTGACGTCCTCACCATCACTAAAATAGTAGAACTCCACAAGGAACTTTGCCTTCAAGGTTCAGACGATGGGTTGCTCTGGCATGCTCTCCAATTTTTGCACGATCCTTGTCAGCTGGGCAACATGGTTGTTCATGCTTCATAGCTGATCTTGAACATCCTGCTAAAATTGAAGAGAGCTATTAGCAAGCTTAGAAATAAAGAAATCCAAAGTCATACCTGGGCACGAATCTCTAGGAAGTTGTTCATTCTCCTCCACTGCATCGCCATGTACTACCTCATGCCTCTGAGCCTTTAGCAAATCCAATGAATGGTCTGACAACGGCTCGTCTGGCCTCATAACTGAAGTTGCAAGTTTAATAACAAGGACATTCAGACTTTGTAAGTCTTCTTTAGCCTCTACCTAGGGGCAAAGACTATCCTGCTGGAAGCGCTCGAACTCTTACTGCCTACAGAGGGTATCCTGCTGAAGCTCAAAAGTACTGTCAGTCAGCTCCATAACCAAAGCATCTAAAGACTTACCTAACTTTGAAAACTGAGCATAAGTCGACTGGTGTGGTGGTGTGAAATCTTGGTCATCCAAGCTCTACTGCCATCTTGAGTATCCATGGTCAAAGGACTCCTCCCACTAAGAATGGGGCGGCTCGTACTCCAAATGAACATAATACACCTCATCAGAATGACCATGAGGTACTAGACTCTACTGCAACCTCGGGCCTACTGCCTCTGCTTGCTATGAACTCCCCTCCGTCACGTGGCCAACCAAGGTAATCAACTCGGAAATGTGGCGGTCAAGGCCACTTACCTCATCATCAAGACCTGCAACTTGGCTTTTGAACATCCTAGATCGATTCAGAAACCTGTAATGCTTAACTAACACAAAAAGAAAACAAATCAAAGCAAAAAAAAACTTTAACTAAAAACTAACTAAGAAGAACTAATTGGCTTCTCTAGCAACGATGCCAATTTCACGAACTGAATCTTTTTGGTGTCACTTTCAAAAGACTGCCTATGAAATAATATTTGTAAATCACCGAACGAAGTACTTATACTAACTGGTAGTACAAGTGGCAAGTCCGGGGTCGAACCTCAAGGAAGCACTTAAGACCAGTTCTCGAAACACATTTTTAGTTAAAGTGGTAAAATGAGGGTGGGAGGGGAGAAAGGGGGGTGTTGGTGTAGATTCGAATAGGAAATTCATAAAAGAAATAAAATTTAACGAAAGTAAAAGATAGAAATGCAATTAACTACGACATTCTAGCTTAGGGAAATGGAATAGATCAATGAAATTCTTGTTCATTGAGTTATTTCAATATAGTTTTAGGTTGTTCACTATGCCTAGCCCAATTGATTGGAATCCCAATCAATTGTTCTAATCACCTAATTAATTGAAATACATAGAAAACGAATATGCTCCATAGAAATCGAAAAATCGCATTAAGTTCTAGGGATAACGCTAGGATGAGTGTTCGACTTCCACCATCTAATCAAGCATTCAATGTGGTTTATCTCTAGGTCGATGTGAGCAATACTATTCATTTTAAACAATGAATTGTAAGACTAACTAACCTATTGCTTTCTTTGAGATTAACATATAATTAAATGTCACATATTATAAGCTATCTCTAAGCATTAAAATTGCACACCAAATTACAGGCTGTAAATCAATAATAAAATTATGCAATTCGTAAACACAAAGTTCATATTGAAACTGATAGACAAGAATAAAGAAATTACATTCAAACAAAACTCCAAAAAATTACATTATTCTAAATCCCTAAACTAGAGAGATAAGTCGTACCTTCCCTTGGAGATGAATAAGAGAAGAACCCGACAATGTCTTCACTAATTACATGAGATGGGGAGAAAAATGAAGAAAAAAATAAGTGGAGAGGTGAGTGTTGGAGGAAATCAGCTTAGGAGCTGATTAGAAGGTCGATTCTCTACCCTAAAATGATGATGAACTATTTTATACAGCAATCACAGTGTTGCAATTGCAACCCTAGGATAGACAATGTGCGCGCCTCCATTAATATTCGAAGCATTGCGACGCTACATATAGTGTTCCAATGCTACACTATTTTTAAGCATTATGGAGGCTACTATCTTGTAGCATTGCAACGCTCCATCCAGGGGCATTTTCGTCATTGCACATCCTTTTGAAGCCCGGTTCCTCAAATTAGCTCCTAATTACTCCAATTTAACCCTGAATAGCTCGTAACGATTGATTCTACTTGAAAAATGCTCGATACCTATAAAATCATTAAATAAAAATATTAAACATAGTAACGAATAAAATTAAGAAGAGAAAAATAACACATTTTTTGTGTTATCAACATCTTTCAAGCAACACAAGATTCTGTTAATGCACTCCTAAATTGATCGACTACACTCGGGTTGTTTATATTTCAGTAAAAGCTTTTTCAAAACAATAATGCAACCAACCTTTTCAAAAGACAAGGAACCCATTGAATATGAGCAATGGAAACATACCAGGCAATCCTAACTTCTATAGTAGTAAAGAGAAAAGAAGGAAAAAATATCGGTAGAATAAAATAGCAAAAGGAAACCACAAATAAGGATAGAATCTGTAGAATCAACATTCCTGAAGACAATCCATTTCCTGAAACCAATAATGTAGTGACACATCTCATAACATCTGAGATGCTTAAATAAAGATTGCCAACACACAATAAAACTAACAAGACTAATCATCTGTTGTCACGTGAGCTAATTCTGAGATTGCCGAATATGTTCAAATTGAATCTCTCTGACTCCCATTGTGTCCCTGCAACCCCATAATTAATGTAACGACTTAAATTTCTAGGACTAAGGGCCATTACCTCATGCATGCACAAATTTGAAAGTAAGCTCTTTACAACTTCAACAAAAGAATCAAACCATTTTATAAAGGAAATAACTTTAATAAGATAAAAGTTCAATAAACCTTAGTTCGAGGTACTCGTATAATCACAAAGAAAAATGTGAAAATTTGCATAAAGTGTTTTAAAAAAACTACAAATACTAGAATTCCAAGTTCAAACATTAAGACTATCAATAAAAACATGAAAACATGGACAGAAGCATCTATCGAGTCTCACTCACACAGTTACGAATTCCTCTTGTCATTCATCAACTTTTCCTTGCCCTTACCTAAAAAACATATCATAAGAAAAGGTGGTCAATGGAATTTTTCGCCTAATTTTGGATCAAATAAATTTAATCGTTTCTACCTAATCTGTAGTAGTGGTAGCATGGGGCAAATATAAGCAATCGTTGAGTTTCTCAATTAAATTATTTACATCCTTAGGTAATGGGGAGGGGGGATTTGAGATTGAGTTTGTTTGTAAAGAATATATATTGCATAATAATAAAGAAAGAAAAATAAGTGATAATCAAAGAAAAAGAATCTAGCTTGGGTTATTATGGAATTTCCCTATTTTGTATACTTGATCATCGAATCCTCATAACCTAATTGAAGTATTGCTGAACCGAATTAATTAAAAAGATAATTAATCGTCCTAATTTACTAATTAGTCCAAAGTGAATTGATGAAAAGCATGTGAATCCAAATTGACCTAATTATATTAAGATCTAGGGCAAAATTAAGTTGAATATTTAATTTTCAAGCAACTAATTAAACATTCAATCAAATTCATCCTAGTTGATTAGGGCAATGTTTATCGTTATCAATTCACAAGCTAACCTAGCCTATCGCCTCTTGCAAAGTAGTATAAAATTACATGTCACTAGTTATATGCCAATCTAAAGTGGTAATCATAGAATCAACAATCGCCAGACAATATGATAATACTCTATTCAATCAGAATTGAAATCAATGACTACAAATAAACCAAGTTCAAATACTCACAAGTTACATAATCCAAGCTAGAATGAGATACCTTAGCCCATAATCAACATTACGATCAAGGAGGTAGAATTTGAATACATCAAAGATAAAAAAAAAAAAAAAAAAAAAGGAAAAAAAAAAAGAAAAGACAGAAAAAAATAGAGACAAATCGGGTGGAAATTGGTGGGAATAGGATCTCTCTTGACCTAGGTGGCTAATGCAATTTTTATAATAATCGAGCTGGTGTCGCGGTGCTTTGTGCATTCCCTACCTTGGGTGGATGGCACTGTGCCGCAACGCCTAGGTGGCATTGACGGGCATCTACATGCTTCTCTTCTTCATAGTGCTGCAGGGCTCTTCGATTTGCATGAAAAGCTATCTCTCAGCGCTGTGCATGGCGCCTAGTAGGGCATCTGTGCTATACATGCAACGGAAAATGGTCATTTTTACATTCTCTTTCCCGATTCATGCATTTAATCTCCAGTTTGACTCGTTTTAACTCCATTTTGATACTAACGCTCCATTCTACCTTTTAGGTTCCTTGAAACCTATGAAATCACGACATACACATATAAGACGAATTTACTGTTGAGTTGTATGTCCTAAAACTCATAGTTTTGTAAACAGTAAACATATATGAAGTTTATTTAAACAAGTGTTGTTGATTGTTTAATAACTCTAAATTCAATAAACTACAAACCCTTGGCTATTGTCATGAATACTTGGACTTTATGTGGAGACATAAACTTGTTCAAGTTCGAGTAAAATAACCTAAACCGTCTATAGTACTTGGATTAGGTTGGTATCTATTTTATGACATACTATTGAATACGACCCGTTTTATGATTGTTACAAATGTTGTAAAGTGTCATAAATGATGTGATCAGTTCATTCATGTAGAGACATGTGAGAGGGGGTTTTCTACACGATGAGATTGTATAAGACAGACCACGAAATAATCACTGTTATGTATTGATATCGTTTATTGTTAACATTGATTAATTTCATTTCTTGATAACCTAGATAACTTGATATGAATCTTGAGCTGCCTATGCACTCTTGTTTATTCGCGATTGTCCCTTGATTTTCATAGATGAGGGTAAGCTCGACATCGCTGCTCAATATGTCTCCTATTTCAGGGATAAGATCGGGTAGATGGCTAGGGACATAGAACTTTCAAGATGGAATTCACTCCTACCCAAGGATAGTAGAAAGGTTGTTCCCTTAAGGGCTGATCTCGGGTCTTGAACAAGGGGCCCCATCCTCTCG